>NC_056739.1:1753871311-1754018811 GCF_019279795.1 Protopterus annectens
AGTTAGTACTTGAGTAGTTCTCCCAGTTAATGTTTGGGTAATTGAAATCACCCAATATTATAGGTTCATAGGTTCATAGGTAGGTACTAGGCTATTGGCCCTAGGGCCTATACAAGCCTAGCCAAAAAGGTACCCTGGCTTTTGCCACCCAAGAAAATTATTTTCCTGTGCCCCTGTCAAGCAGAACCACAGATGTGATCCCTGGGGTGAATTTCCTATTACCCATCTAATCATCAAGATTTTTCTTGAAGAGTGCTAATGAGAAGCTCTGTTTGACATAGATAGGTAGTCTGTTCCAGAGTATGGGAAGTCTCTGGGACAGGAATCTATCCTTCCAGCATGTTCTGTTTATTGTGGTGACAAAGTTTAGGTCCTTAGAGCATGTAGCTTGGAGGGATTGGGATTTCTTTAAGTGGAACATGTCCAACAGCTCTGAGTTTGATATAGCTTTGTATGTTAGGCAGAGATCGCCTCTGAGTAGGCGATATGTGATGGAGTAAAGCTGGAGTTTTTTGAGTCAGTCTTGCTAAGGCATCTGCTTGAGGCCAGTAATCCTCTTTGTGAGGTATTTTTGCGACCTTTCCAGTTGTTGTAGATGTCTTGTGAGGTACATACCAAAAGAGGCGTTGTACTTTATAATGGGTCTAATGAGGGATGAGTAGAGGGGAGCAATGACCTCTTTTTTCTGGATGAGAAACCTTTTGTGATGAGGTGTGCCACGTAGAAAGATTTCCTGACCACAGTGGCGATGTGATTATCAAAGGAGAGACTACTGTCCACCTGTGTCCCAAGGTCTCTTAGCACACTTTTGGTGTTAAGTAGACTACCGCCTATGTTGTAGTTCATGGGTACAGAGTTTTTACCAAAGGGGATGACAATCCACTTTTTGGCATTGAGCTTGAGACCATGGCTTTGACACCAGGCATCTGTCTCAGTAAGGCCCTTTTGTAGGATGTCCACATCATTAGGAGTTTAGATTATGGCTCCTAGTTTGCAGTCATCTGCGAATTTAGTTAGCCAAAGACCTTCTGTGTTAGCCTCTACTTCAGAGAAGTAGATACCAAACAGGAGATAACCCAGGATTGAACCCTGTGGTACTCCACTTGTCACTGGTCTGAAGTGTGATTTGGAGTCTGTTACTTTCACAGTGTGGGTTCTGTCAGTAAGCCAGTTGGCAACCCATCTTGTGACATAGGAATTTATACCTAGTTTAGGTAGTTTATCTATAATTCCAGAGTGGGGGATGGTGTTGAACGCCTTGGTGAGATCTAGATGGCTGTGTGAACCACCTTACCCTCATCTATGGCTTTGGTGACTACTTCAAAGAAGTATATCAGGTTTAGGAGATGTGATCTGCCTTTTACAAACCCGAACTGTGTGGGGTCCAGAGTTTGGAGATCTCTAATGTCTTTGTTTATGAGATCCATGATGATAAGTTCCATTAGGGTGTTTGGTAGTACCTTTATGTTTCCCAGTGTTTCCAGAAACATGGAATGGGGGTCCTGGGACATGGTGGGTGATCTGTAGCAAGCTACAATTTGAATTGCAGTTTTGCCATTGTTAGTTGCATGTGGATGGTCTCTGAAGCATCATGCTGTGCCACTAACCTGGAGGTATGGGTATCCGTGATGAATATGGATACGCCCCCGCCTTTTGTATTTTGTTTCGGGTTCTGCGGCTGAAATGTATGGTATGAGTTGTAGCCTGGTAGTGCTGGGATGCTCTCTGGAGCCTTAAGTCAGGTTTCTGTTACTGCACATATATCGATTTTCTCCATACTGAGGAGTGCCTCGAGTGCTTACATTTTGAGGTTTAGACTTCTGGCATTGAGTAGCATTACCCTCAGTTTTTTTTACTTGTGCTATTTACGGCCGTGGGTTTGTCTTTTGAAACTTGCCAAAAAAGACACTACTTTGTTTGGTCTACTTTGTAGTGACTAAACTAATTTAATTATTTTTTTCCTACTGTAAAGGATAGGCATCAAAGTAAATAATTTGAAGTAGTTTTTAAACTGTTTTAATTCTTTGTGCCAGCTGACTATCAACTGTTTAGCTGTCCTGCCATGTATACTTTGATCTCCTTTGATGCTACCTGATGGGATGGAAGTGGATTGGGAAATGTGGATTCACACTAGTATTACCCTCCCATCCCTGAATGTGGTTGTTGTATGGCAGTCAGTGAGGGAGCTAGAAGTTGGCTGCATAATGTCCATTGGTGACAAGGCATTTCTAAGCACTTCCTTTGCCCTGTGTGACAACATTCTATGGATTAGACTGTCCAAACCATGGGGTATTGCCTGTAAGGACATTACTGCCCTGGCCCATATAGCATTCATGCCTCTTTGATCCACCTACACATTCCAGCCTGGTGACCTTCCCAAGTTTTAGCCTCCACCAGGATTCAAGGTATCCTCCCTCTGTAGAACACGGTATCTTCCAAGGATAGATACACCCATCTTCGGTGCCTGCCTATCAATCACAGGAACCACAAATCAAACTTGGTTCACCTGGGCCTTGGTCTAGGCCTCTCCCTTCATACCAGCAGGATGGCTGAAGTGATGGCTGTTTTGTAATGATAACCTCAGTGAAGTCAGTAGGCAATCTGTACTTGTTGTAGGCAAATATCCCACAAAGGTGTTCATTCTAAGTGTAATTTTGCGTTGACTATGCATGTGTAGCAACACATTGCTTCTCCACAGGTGGCACTGTACCTGGAGTAGTGCTTAGTATTAGGATCTGGTAATCAGTGTCCTAAATCTGTAATTGTTCCTACTGAGTATGTAGTTTAGTGCTATTGATTTGTACCTTGACCACTGATTAGCACTCAGTCATGTATTTGTGGATACAATCTTCCACACCGAAATCAAATCAATTTATCAATTTATGTTATTTTTTGCTCTCCGTATAGAAGATGATGATGCTATTAGCTAATGTGTCAGCTTTATAGTAACCATTTTTGTGAATGGCCTGCCATAAACCCAACTCTTAATAGCTACGTCTTTCTTGGAAAATTAAATCACGTAAGACTGCTGCTATCATATCTGTCTTCTTGTAGCTCATTAACATCCTTAAAACAAAAAAATTCATAATTATTGATGTTCATCATATTGATCACTGCTGTAGTAGCCTTAGCTATATGGGTCATATCTTCCCAGGAATATAACAGATGGCCAGCTTCTAAGGCTTCAGGGCACCTTCCATGCACCCAAACTGTCAGGCAGCTCAAGCTAAGATGACTAAAAGACAGGTTTGGGTGCAAAGCCCTTCAGAACTTTACTGCCTACAGAGAAAGAGGCTGAGCCATGAAAGGACAAATCTAGAAAGAACAAACAATAAATAACCATAGCCTAGGATAAACAGCATGGCAAAAAACAAGGGGGGGTGAAGGGAGGGAGTGAATACAGCAGCAGTAATCATCCAAACATCTACTGTTATAAGTTTACGTACACAACTGTGCCATGTTCATTGTATTGATCACTGCTGCAGTAGCCTTGGCTCTGTGGGTAGATTACCCTAATTTACACTATTTGGGAATTGGAGGAAGTGTCCAGGAGTTGCTGGAGAATGATCTTTGTAAAGCCTTCTCTAGACCTAGCTTATAGGGTTATAGACCTAACTAGGGTTGGGAGGGTGGCCTAATGGTTAAGATGTTTGCCTTACAAACACAAGGTACAGGGTTTGAATCTCACAGGGGATAACTGGCTAGGCTTAAAATGGCTCACAAGAGCAGTTAGTCTAGTACTAGCCTATGAACCTATAGTGCCTTGTAAAAATATGTACAGAGGATGAAGTTACTGCAGTAATCATTCAAACATCTACTGTTATGATAATTTTACTTACACAACTGTACTTTCCTTCAAAAAATAAAAGGGGTAAGTATGTCACACCAACCCAGCTTTCCTCTCATAAGCATCGGTATTTAGTTTTTGCTTGCTTGCTTTAAAAACATTAAGCATTTTGCAACAGGCAAAAGTTATGAAAGCACTTTGTAGCAGAATGAAGTCTTTCATGAAAAACATTACATCAGACTTCTTATCACATGAGCTAGTTTCTTAGCACGTGAGTGTATCCTTAAACATTTATTGCCAACCATTTTGGAATATGATGTATTAATGACATGGTAGCCTTTAACCGTTTTGTCTTTTACCTGTTAGTTGGCTCAGAGGATTAAAGCTGTTAGCTGCAGTTTCTGTGGTGCAAGGTTTGATACCCTTAGCCCTCATTTGCCTACTGTGTGACCTTGAGCAAGTCACTTAACTAGGCATTGTTCCCAGGTCACCCCTAAAAAAGGACTGTGTGTCCAGTGGACCTATCTAATTAACAAATGGACGTTATTTATTGTGAACATGGTAAACTATGAATGTAATTTATCTGCAGTTATTCCAGTATTGGGTTTGCTATCAGGTTTTGACATGTTATCTCTATGAAAACTATATACATTTTGTTCCCTTCTGTGCTGCCTAGGTCCATATGTGCCAGTGTAACATGGCAATATATGGCTACATCTGCCACCTCTACTATCTGAGCTCCATCTCTACTCCACACCCATCTGTGAGTCAAACCACACATACATCACAAACTGCCTCAAATGGTAATTAAGTATAACAGAAGTCAGTTCAATAATTTCTGCTGAGCTTCTGGTTAAAAATGCTCCAGGCGCATATGCAGTTTTGGTGTTCGAGAAGGAAATACAACGTTTTGGAAGAACAATGAAAGATGTACCAACAAAGTTTAAAATTTGAAGATTTTAGATTTTATTTTGTATTTGTCATTATGATGGCAGATCACAGACCTGTGTTAATGTCCACTGCAACCTTTTACTTCTCCATTAGTGCCATACCTCTCAATCTCTTAGAGGAAGAAATCTGGACAAAGCTATAAGTAAAAGTGGGACAAAGACCCAAAAATAGGGACAATTTTTAAATATTGCTCTTACAAACTTAGAAAATTGATAAAATAACAGGTTTTGCATTCATATGAATTTTTCTGAAGGATATGAAGTTCAAAAATCAAATGTCTGTCATAATTTTCTAACTTCAGTCTTTAATTATTTGCTACTAATTTGCCAGAAAAACACATTTTTAAGAAAAACGGACCAAAAATATGAGGCAAAAATCTGGACATTCTGCAAAAATCTGTACAGTTGAGAGGTATGTGTGCCACCTTATTTTCTCTAATGGAGAAGTAGCCAGATTTTCACAATATCAAGAAACAATATAAAGTAAGAAGCCATAAATTCTAGAAAGTTAACTGTTCTTTTGTGTGGAAGACCGGCACAAAATTCTTGAACAGGTGTGACTATCCAACCTGAAGCTGTGGTGTGTGTTACTTTTTTATCTAGTCATACAACTGTTCTGCACTGCTGTCCAGCCTGTTTGGCATTTAATGGATTGGATCTAGCAGAAGTTCTTCCAAGTCTGAAATCATAAGGAGCATTTTTACTGAAATCTACATGTTCATTCTTCTTCTTTTGGCTTTTTTCCCGGTTAGGGTTCGCCACAGTGGATCACCTGTCCACTCATGATTGGCAGTGGAGTTTTACAGTGTTGAGTTGCCAGCCCAGCACCCAACCTTCCATAGAAGGCACACACATGCACACTCTCACACCTAGGGGGAATTTAGTGTGTCCAATCCACCTACAGCATGCCTTTGGGATGTGGGAGAAAACCCATGCGACCACAGGGAGGACATGCAGACTCTGCACAGAAGGTACCCCAGCCAGGGATCGAACTGGGGAACCTCTTGCTGTGAGGCGGCAATGCTAATCGCTGCACCACTGCAGCGCCCGAAATTTGCACGTTCATTAAACCTTATTATTTTACTGTATCATTTATCATGTCTGGATGGTACTGCTGACATTTAGTTACATCCTAATGAATTACTTGCTTCTCAATGCTCCGATTCATTAAATGATTTGGTGCAGCGAGTGTAAACATATCATTGTATGTTATCCTTAAGTCTACTGTAACCTGAAAGTGTTAGGCAGCTGCTGTTTACATTAGTGACCATGAAGCAGTACAGAAAATTGCTCCATAAATCATGAGTCAATCTCAAAAACATTGCTCCATTATAAGAAGTCTGCACTTCCTCGTGCTCTCCAAGACTAATCATCAATAACTAATCTAATATCAGCACCAACAACATGTTTTTTATTACTGTTCAGAGGTTTCTGACTTACTTCTCACTCTGTAATAAAAAAATGTGATCTGATAAGCTCAAAGGAACAAAAGAGTTTACAAAAATGTTTCATGTTTCAGCCCTAAAAGGTGTATTGTTACTGACGGAGTGAAACAAACAATTCATAAAATGTACCTTCTTAAGTGGAGGGACAGCTGCCAGGAAAAAATTGTAGTGATAATAGAGGCTCTCTTCAGATTAACAAACAAACTATTATTCCTGACTTCTTTAATGATTCGTCTGAGTTAGGCACGGAATGACTGATAAGTAACCTACTTACTCATTCTGTGCTTGTTAAGTTACATTTTGACCATCAGTTCCCTAAAAGCACAATTGAGTTCTTGTTCTTATTCTTGCGTTTGTTTAGGAGCAATAACCCTCTACCAGACTCCCGACACTTTACCTTGTTTATCTTCTCCAGCATGTGTCCCCATGAAAGGAGCAGCTTGTTGGAGACTTTAGAACAGTGTTTGGTAAACATCTGAGCGTCGTGGATGGTGCTGTGGTAGCATTGTCACCTCATAGCAAGAGGTTTGTTGGTTTGATTCTCGACTGGAATGCCTTCTGTGTGGATTCTGCATGTCCTCCCTGCATTCATGTGGGTTTTCTCCGGGTACTCTGGTTTCCTCCCATGCTACAAAGACATGTGTCTGCAGCATTTCTCCCTGGGCCTCTACTGAAAATTGGCTTCATTCTAAGTCAGACTTTCCTGGCAAATAAATAAAATCTCCATCTCCCAGCACAATATGCTTGATAGCTGTTATAAGGCATAGTCCTCTACTCATTCATGATCATTCACTGAGTGAGTTGATTAGATGTTTGTCAGTTTAAAATCTTGTGCTCATATTGTTAGTTAGCAGCTGGCTATGAAGGTGAGTGAAAAGTTATGCAGAACACTGGTATAAATCTCCTAACTCCTTCTGTCCCACCCATCATTTGATTTTTCTTGTGTCACTCTTTTTCAACACAGTAGTCTTATTGTGCCCATGTTTTCTGAAGCAGAAGTAAGGAAAGTGGCCAGGATATAGAAAAGCATTAAAAGGAGACAAGTCAGCACAAGGTGACCTGCCTAATCTATAACAGAGGTAATAACAGACTTGCTCAGTAAGAGTTACAGGCTATACAAGCATTCAATCATGTAGTTCCATAGTCATTCCTCTGGCAAATGATTGTAGCTGCATGACTACAGTGATATAGAGATATCTCAGACTGTACAGAAATAGTAAGTTGTCACAAACATGCATGATACTAACTCCTGGCATGCACTTGTTATCATTGCCTAGAATTTATCAGCTGGTACACAGATACTTTGTGTCTGTACTTCAGAGATAGATTCAAATTTCACAATCAGTGCGGAATGGTCCATTTCAATGGATAGGATGTTAAGACGTAAGATGATACATGTTTCTGAATCACACTAAATCTGCATTGTGTAACCTGTTCACCTCTGTGGAGCATGATCAGCCTTGATTTGGGTCTATTTCTAAATCTCACCAATGTATGTGCCCTGTGTGTGTGTGTGTGTGTGTGTGTGTGTGTGTGTGTGTGTGTGTGTGTCTATGGATATATGGGACATATGTGGGTATATGTATGCATGTATGTGTGTGTCTGTGTGTGTATATGGGTATATGGGGTATTTGTGGGTATATGTATGCATGTGTGTGTGTGTGTGTGTGGAGGGGGGTATATAGAGCATATGTGAGTGTGTGTGTGTGTGTGTCTTCTGTCTAGATTGTTACAAAAAATGCAAACCTAATTCAATATGCTGATGACTCAGCCCTAATCTCTTCTGTCTAAACTCTCTCTCTAAACTCCAACAATTTACAGAACAATCTTTCTTATTCATTGAAACATAGCTAAATAATTCACAAGTACTTCTAGACCCTAAAAACTATATTACTACTCTTTTCCCCAAAACACATTTCTATCAAACCAGACGTTTCATCTCTGCCAACAAAGCCATGATAGAACAAGTAAAACATGTAAAATTACTGGGTGTCATCACAGATGACCATTTGAAATTCAACCACAGTATATCACACCTGGTTTAAAAACAATCATCAAAAATTAGGTACATTATACAGAGTAAAAACGTACCCCACTGACATAGCCAGAAGACACGTAGCCATCTCTCCTCTATGCTACTCCAATCTTTACTGACCTTCAAGTCTCACAGCTGTTCAAACCTGAGCAATGTTTTAATAAAATAGCCAAATTTACGTTAAACTATAGCAATAGATCATAACATTGTTAGCACTCAGAGATTGAAACTGGTTAAAAGTAACATATCACTTAGGTCTTTCTCAGCTAACTACAGTACAGACTTCTGTATAAACCAGAAAATTGCCCAACCATTAACAACTTAATACATCTCTAATTCCCAACAGAATTTTACACTTTAGAGAAAAATCTCTAATTTAAATAACTAAATCATTTAACATTGGAGGTGAATCTCTATATTCAAATAATGTAGCTAAACTATGGAACCACAACTAACTACCACTGAAATCCATTCAGAATGTAAACTCATTTAAAACTAAATCTTCACCTGTCAAATCAGTGGATCTGTTCCTGTATATCTTCAGGAAAAATGCCACTATATTTTCCATCTTGCCATATTGTGAAAACATGTTTTTTCATTCAGAATCCTATAACCCACAACCAGATGTCACCAAAAGTTTTGCTAGCAACTCAGAGCCATATTCATAGTTTATGGGACACTGTTCACCCCTCTACCTCTATAAACCTTATGATAACTATATATAATTGTCTTTGAACCTGCTCAGTAGCCCCACCTTTTAACTACAATATTAACATTTTCTGCCCTACCAAGTTTGTTCCCTCACATTCATTTCATTGAATTTCTAAGCACTAGCGTACAAACCCACTAATACCCCTATTAAAATGCTCACTGTTCAACATCTACTAAATATGTAAGTACATTTTATACTGTAATAGTTGCTTTTATTCCATCTGAATGTAATCTAATTGTGATGACGTGAGGTAGAGCCAGCTCTGCCAGAGGGACTAGGGCAGTGCCTGTGTAACATATGCCAGCATAGCTAACTGGAGTTTTGTAAAGAATTATATGTTATTTGACTATCAAACTGATTTGTACAGATGCACATGTTAAAAATATATTTGTAAAGTTGCTAGTGTTAAAAATGTATCAACAGTGGGTCCTGCTGGACAGAAAGAAAAATATACATGTATGTCAGACTGTATTGTTGTAACCGATGAAATGTACATACCTTAACAGAGGACACTGGAAGGGAAGGGGTTAAGCTCAGCCCAGCTAACCTTAAGAACAATAGTCTGAAATTAAATGACTTGGTTTAGGCCATAAAGATTTTATCTCACAGGTCTGAATGCAGCCAGAGACACAATGCCTGCAAAAGCCTGAACTGGGGTCTCTAATTGCTACCCTAGGGTGCCAGAGAATAGCTTGTTAGTTCCCACAGGAAGGGTGGAGGTGTTGAAATTGTCTTACAGTTTCCAGATGCTATAATAAACCTTAGCTGAAGTTCTGTGTGATTATTGTGACACATCAGTGCTAGATCCTGGGTCAGTTTCTAGTGAGGGGGTAGTGTGGAAACCACAGAGTCGGGTAACCAGATGTGATGTCATTCTGTAGCCAGCACTGAAATTGTATTTGAATACTAGCGGGAGATGTGATAAGTGCATTTTGGTTTTGGGACCTGACAAAGACTCATCCATCTTCATCTTTCCCTGCTTTAGTCAGCTAGAAAAATATAGTGAGATTAGCTAAATGTAGTTTTTTCTTTATCCGTATGAGTCTTTCCATCTGTGTTGTTTTTTTACATTTCCTGTGATGAAACTCTGGTGTTTTTTGTAAATAGATATTTAGTATTTTTGTGTTTTATTATTATTTATTATTAAATATATCTAAATCTTTCATTGTGGCTGGTCTTTTAGTAAATATTTAACCTTTGAGAATACTTGCATTTATTTAGTGGTACTGTGGCTCCATATTCCTGAAAGGCTTTCTGATTGGTTAACATTACCATTTGTATAGGTATTCATTTTAATAAGTGTAATTGGGTATCCTTGTAAGAGCCTTAAAGTAGCTGGCTTTGGGTGTTCTGGTGGCAGTGAATCTATCTTATAGGCTGGGTGCAGGTGTCAGAGTGGGTAAACTGTTCCAGCCTTTCCCATGTGTGTGTGTGTGTGTGTGTGTGTGTGTGTGTGTGTGTGTGTGTGTGTGTGTGTGTGTGAGAAAATCCAAATCTCAAAAGAGAGTGTATGTGACAGCTACTTTGAACAGGGGCATTAAGAACACTGATTTCACAGAGAGGGTAGTGTGGTGGAGGACTTGGTTTGAAACACCTGGCTAAGGACTCAGCTCTGTAGCTGCTAGTGGGGAGTCTTGGCTCAGCCCAGGACTGGAGGGTGCATTCCCTGTGTATTCTTAAGGGAAATTGTACTTGGTATAGACAGCTGCATCTGAAAATACTGTGTGTGTTTCTATTTTTCTCTCAGTGAATGTTCCCCACTGGTGTCAGTGGTGAGGACTGAGGCTCATTGCTCACTGGCCCAGAGGAGGGATGTCACACTAGTTGCCAATTGCATGTGAAATTGCTAATGTATATTATTTAATATCTGTTTATATTTATTACTGAAAGCCTGTTTAAAAATGTCTTTAATATGTTGGAACATTTCTCCCTAGGCTTCTGCTAAAAGTTTTTTTTTTACTAAACCCAGTCAGTCAATCCCAGTAAACAAAATAAAATAAAGTAATAAAATAAAATACAATACTTAAAACAGAATATTTATGTTTGATTGAACAAAAGTTGCAGCTCTGTTGATTATGAGGATTATGTTAGGATTTATTTAGTTTTCTAGTTTAGATACATTTTGATGTAATTTATTTTTATTTAGCTGTTGCTTTAGAAGTGGATTTAGTTTGTCTGTATTTAGTAATGTTTCACTGATCAAAAGTTGCAGCTCTGCGGATTACAGTGATTATGTTAGGATGTGTTTAGTTTTCTAGTTTAGGTACATTTTGATTTTATAATAATAAACTGATATAATGTATCGACTCCCAACGTAGTAAATGCCTCTCAGTTGAAATACAGTAACAAAGAATCAGTCCAATAAATACGAACCAGAGGCAAACACAGCAGATCTGAAGAACCAGCATCTCAATGATGTTCAATAGTACAACTTTCAGTACTAATTATTGAAAATTCCATTTAGAAAATGCTTCGTTTGTATAAAACTGGTTTATTAGCATGCACGGGTTAGCACTTTCACTTTAGCTTCATCAGACTGTTAAAATTCAAACTCATTTCAATTACACCCTCTATATATAAACACTATGACGTACTAATTAAGAACTTTTTCATTTATTAAAGTTATATGCACATATACTAATAACCTTGATTTAAAATATAAAACATTATCCTTCAAACAAGACCAACTTTCATACTTGTTGCAAACTATGTTAGCAAAGTGATGGGCTAAAGACTAAAAAACATATTATAATGTCTCGCCTATCATATCATCACCGTGGCTCCCCCTATGGCTTCTCACTGACTCTATGATAAACTTTATTGTCGGGTCTACTAACCATATGATAATTGATATTTTCAACATTATATCCTGCATAACTTATTAATGTCCTTATAACAATATATAGTCCTTTAGGCCAGTTGAAGTATATATATATATGCTAGGCTAGAGACCCACAACTAAGTATATCTATGAAGATACAAAGCTACATAAATACAATAGCACCAATTAAATTGAGGAGTAGTCTCCTTACTTAGTAAGAAAGACATGTATGATGTTATTACAAGGGATCGCAAAAATATACATACTTATATAGTTATAGTGATCGATAAGAAAATTAGTAAGAAGTGCCAATCAATGGAATAATACCTGTAATGCTATCAAGGAATGAGATAAAGTATGAATGATACATCTAGATTTTATATATTCAGATATTAGGTTGCGCCTCCTTACTTAGTAAGATAGACATGCAAGATGCCAGCAAAAACACATATGCTCATATAGATCCAGTTACTTATATAGTTTCAGTTTTTTAAAAGAAAATATATGTTTCAGTTAATGGAATTATACAAGTAATGTTGTTAAGGAATGAGAGAATTGCACGAATGGCATATTCAGGTTTTAAGCACTTAGACATTATGTCAAGCAGTAGCACTCTAAGTGCATTAAACCAGTTCCAACGTAAAATAGAGAGATTACATCATTAGCAGGCTATATAGTATAAATCGCTTCATGGTAAGCATAACAACTATAAGACTCGCATGTTAACATAGTAGCAGATACAGAAATATAGATAGTTCACGCTCTGAGTGAGCAGATGGGAACTTGATACTGTTGCGAACTATGCATTGTTGGATGAGAATACAGGTGAAACAATTGTTCAGTTTTCAGCCTGTCACCATATTCATATATATTGTTATAAGGACATTAATACGTTATGCAGGATATAATGTTGAAAATATCAATTATCATATGGTTAGCAGACCCGACAATAAAGTTTATCATAGAGTCAGTGAGAAGCCATAGGGGGAGCCATGGTGATGATATGATAGGCGAGACATTATAATATGTTTTTAAGTCTTTAGCCCATCACTTTGTTAACATAGTTTGCAACAAGTATGAAAGTTGGTCTTGTAAGATGTATTCTAGAGAGAATGATCTTATGTATTGTAAGTCAATTAAACAACTAGTAATGTATCAAGTTGCATAGGCAACGAAAAGTAACTATGAACAAAGATACTATTTTAAAATTATTTTAAAATTATGTTTAGTGTAAGTCTTAAAACATTAAGCATAAGCTTGATTTCATTTGTTTGAAGGATAATGTTTTATATTTTAAATCAAGGTTATTAGTATATGTGCATATAACTTTAATAAATGAAGAAGTTCTTAATTAGTACATCATAGTGTTTATATATAGAGGGTGTAATTGAAATGAGTTTGAATTTTAACAGTCTGATGAAGCTAAAGTGAAAGCGCTAACCCATGCATGCTAACAAACCAGTTTTATACAAACGAAGCGTTTTCTGAATGGAATTTTCAATAATTAGTACTGAAAGTTGTACTATTGAACGTCATTGAGACGCTCGATCTTCAGGTCTGCTGTGTTTGCCTCTGGTTCGTATTTATTGGACTGACATTTTGATTTTATTTATTTTTATTTAACTGTTGCTGTAGAACTGGATTTAGTTTGTCTGTAACAGTGTTATCTGCCAGGATAATTGGAGTTACTGCCTCATTTTACTTTTTCTAATAAGAATTAATTTCCTTTATAGAAGGTTCCTTTAAGTGGGAAGTGTTGTTTTGGGGGGTTTATATGTGGATTTTGTAAATTATGCTTGCTCATATTGTGCTGAATGGGAAATGCAGTCTCTTTTTCTATTTATTATTATTATTAGTAGTAGAAATTCTCCAGGTGCAACTAACACTAGGTAAGACTGCAATCCAAATTGTAGCTTGCTATAGATCCCCCACCATGCCCCAAGATTCTCAGTACATCTTTCTAAACATACTGGAAAATATGAATATACAACCAAACACCCTAGTACTGGGTGATTTCAACTACCCTGCCATAAACTGGGAAAACTACTTGTGCACCAACACCTTTGCCCAACAGTTCTTGGAATTCATAAATTCCAATGCCCTGGATCAACTAATCCATAGTCCCACCAGGGGCTCCAATATCCTAGACCTGGTCATTACCAACATGGGAAATCAATGCTCCATACCTATGGTCACCCCTTCATTAGTCAGGTCAG
Organism: Protopterus annectens; assembly: GCF_019279795.1. Classification (NCBI taxonomy): domain Eukaryota; kingdom Metazoa; phylum Chordata; order Ceratodontiformes; family Protopteridae; genus Protopterus; species Protopterus annectens. The sequence goes on from NC_056739.1 coordinate 1,753,885,278, forward strand.
ACCATAAGCCAATCACCCTTAACATCCACATCCCACCCCCACCCCCCGGTAAGGAAACCTCCATAAAAAACTTCTCCAAGCACAACTTCATGCTACTCAAGTCAGAAGTTACAAACTTCATGACACCCATGCAGATGGGAACTGAAAGTTCGACTGCTGAGTCCTACACTAAGGCACTGTACAATCACAAGCACTCATGCATGAATCATGCCATCCCAAATAGTACCAAGATGCTCTCCTCCAAAAAAAGGAAGCCAATCTGGTGGTCCACTGCCATAAACAAACTTTACAACAAAAGGAAAAAACTGTTGCAGAAAAGAGGAAAATTCCAGGATGCAAAAAAACTCACTTACCAGCCTCAGTAAGAAGTTGAGATCCCTCATAAAATCCTCCAAAGCTAGTTACAAAAATAAAATTGCCAAAGATTCCAAAGACAACCACAAGGCATTCTATAACTATGTCAAGAATCTAAATGGCAATGCTCAGATCTGCTCTGAGCTACAACAGAATGGCATTAAATATAGTGATCCCAAGGATATTGCCAATATCCTGGCAGATCGATTCAGTGCCAACTTCACCCCCCTCTCACCCCCTAAATGGCCCATCTCAATACTGGAAGATTGCCAAATTCTGGTAATAATGGCCACACAGGTAAAAAATGCACTCTCCAAAGCTAAGAATACAGCATCCATGGGACCAGATGACATCTCGGGCTGTGTACTACATGAACTACAAAATGAACTGGCACCTCACCTAAGTGTCATGTTTAATCATACCCTCACCTCAGGCTTCTTGCCCACTGAGTGGTGCACAGCTACAGTTATCCTACTCCACAAGGGGGGATCCACCTTGGATCCTGGGAACTACTGCCCCATCAGTCTGACGAGCCTGATCTGCAAGGCCATGGAATGTAATCATGGAACTTATAAACAAAGACACTGGCAACCTTAAAACACTGGACCCCACCCAGTTTGGGTTCATGAAGGGCTGATCTTGTCTCCTGAACCTTATTGACTTCTTCAAATCAGTCTCCAGAGCCGCAGATGAGGGTAAGGGAGTCCACACAGCCTATCTGGACCTCACCAAGGCCTTTGACACCATCCCCCCTACTCTGGAATCATCGATAAACTTACCAAGCTGGGCATTAATCCCTACATCACTCGATGGGTTGCCAACTGGCTTACTGACAGAACCCACACTGTAAAAGTAGCTGACTCCAAATCCAGCTCCAGACAAGTGACAAGTGGAGTAGTCAGGGTTCAGTCCTGAGACCTCTCTTGTTTGGCATCTACTTCTCTGAAGTACAGGCCAACACTAAGGGACTCTGGCTAACAAAGGTCGCAGATGACTGCAAAGTGGGAGCTTATTATTGAATCCCCAAATGATGTGGATACTCTACAGAAGGGCCTTACAGAAACAGACGCTTGGTGCCAGAGCCATGGGCTCAAGCTCAATGCCAAGAAATGTAAAGTTATTCCCTTTGGGAAAAAACATGTACCTGTGAATTATCACATAGGTGGCAGTACACTAAACACTGAAAGTGTGATAAGAGACTTAGGGACACAGGTGGACAGTGGTCTCACCTTCAATAACCACATCGTTCCAACAGTCAGGAAATTCTTCTATGTGGCACACCTCATCACTAAGGGCTTTTCGTCCAGAGAAAGGAGGTCATTGTCCCACTGTACTCATCCCTCATTAGTCCCATTATAGAATACAATGCCCCATTTGGTATGTACCTCTCAAGACATCTGCAACAACTGGAAAGGCCGCAGAAATACCTCACTAAAAGAATCACAAGCCTAAAGCAGATGCCCTATGCTGACCGCCTTAAAAAACTCCAGCTATACTCTGTCGCATATCGTCTACTCCGAGGCGATCTCTGCTTAACATACAAGGCCATGTCAAACTCAGAGCTGTTGGACATGCTGCACTTAAAGAAATCCCAATCCCTCAGAGCCACCCGCTCCAGGGATCTAAATCTTGTCATCACAATAACAAAACATGCTGGAGGTATAGGTTATTGACCCAGAGACTCTCCAGACTTTGGAATAGACTTCCCATACATGTCAAGCAGAGTGCCTCTTTGGCCCTCTTCAAAAGGAACATTGATGATTGGATGGGAGAAAGGAAATTCACCCCGGGGATCATGTCAGTCGCACTGCTAGACAGGGGTCCAGGGAAGAAAATAGTGTGGGAAGAAATAGCCAGGGAATTGTTATGGCTAGGCTTGGATAGGCCCTAGGGCCCAGCCTAGTACCAACCTATGAACCTATGAACCTATAAGTAGTATTTTTAACATTCTTTGGCTTTTTAAATATACACTGAGTATAGATCTAAAGTTTTCTTCACTTGGTCAAGTCCTGGCTACTCAAAGACCACAGTCTTTCAGCCAGGTCCTCATCTTCCAGGTCATTCTCATGACCTGTTACTTGAATGGATATTCTAAATTTAAACAAGTTAAGTACTTTGGTCAAGAGGGGGCAAGTGGGAGTTTGATGGTTCAGGTTGGAGCAACTAGGACTAGGAGATATCTTATACTACACATGAAGTACTGAAGTGCTTCATCCTTGACTGTAAATGCACTATTGGTGCTCATTACTGATCATGCCTCTTAAATTGTGGTCTGGGTGTTTGTCCCCGTTGCCCTACTCTAGATACACCTCTGAGGGAGTGACTAGGATTTTATGATGAGGCTACTTGGGTAGGTTTTGTGATTACAGTGAAGACTTGGTTGGGAGATTTGGGTTTAAGGAAGAAGGTTCGGGATTAGGCTTAGAAAGGTGATTGGGAGTCTTAAGATTATGGAACAGAGCCTAAGATTAGGGTAAGAGATTGAATGTGAGTTTCAGGCTTAGTGAGCAAAGTTTTGGATTGTGTTTAAGGAGTATCTAGGAGTTTTAGGTCTAGGGAGCAAGGTTTGAGATTAGGGTTATGGAGTGACTGGGAGTTTTAGGATTAGGTGGTGAGGTTTGGGATTATGGTTAGGAAACAACTGGGAATTACAGGATTATGGTTAGGAGGTGAGGGGTGAGTTTTGAGATTAGGGTTAGGGAATGGGTGGGACTTTTAGGGTCAGAATTATGGTTCTGAGCAACTGCATGTATGAGTGCAGCAGGGACTGGGTATTTACTTATTTGAGCAGGTAGCAGAGAGCATGTGAACTGTGAGGTAATAGGTTGTGAGCACCTGCAGTAGGCCCACATATCTTTGTTTGAAAGAATTGTTATACATTAGCTAAGGTTCTTTTGGATGGGTAGTATCACTAATTTACATATGCAATGTGCACATTTACTTTTTTTCACCATAGTGAATGGGAAATATGGTCTTTGATTTGGTATATTTTAGTTATTGTGTTAGGTTTTTACATTAAATTAATCAGAAATGCAGGTTTAGGAAGTTATTTTATGTGACTAGGGTATTGTTTGGGAATGGCAATGTCTCCATTTTACGCATGTAGTTTATAAACTTTGATTACTGTAGATATGGTGGGATTTCTGGGCCATTTTAGTAGCTTTGAGGGCTTGTTGAATATATAGGTAAGATACTGATAAAATCCTCGGTGTATACTTTTAAATGTCTACACAGCTGAGGGCTAAAGGTGGTTGTAAAAATAGGAACCAGATATGCATTTTTATCATACTCATATCTGGTATACAAAGTGGGGATAAAATTAAATATGCATGTAAATACACACATGTGTATGTGTGTGGGGGGTCTATGTGTGTTGAGGGACAGCACATATTAGTTCTGTAATGTTAAAGACAAGTGAAATGTATGATTCTAATTCCCATGCAAGAGAAGGAGAGACTAAGAGTCTCCTAAAATAATTGTGAATATTTTAACTTTTAATTCTCTTATGCAGAAACAATAGCCCCCAGATTTAATAAAATCCATGTATGCATAGTGTAAAGCCTACATGGAGGGTACAGTGTCCGTGTATGCAGTTCTTCCTCAGTAGCATGCCATGCATATTAATGAAGGCACTTTACTGAGAGAGAGAGACGTGTAACATGGTTACTGAATCAGCGTAGTGAGTGTGTTACTGTGTCTGGAGATGAGTAACACACTCCCTGCATTGTTAAAGTGCCAGATATCAATGTATGCATATGTATGAAATATTTTTTTCTTTTTCTTTTTTATATGTTTGCACAGTGTGGCATGCAGCAATAGTCTTGTGCCATACATTTAAAAATAGAAACCAGATACATTTAATTATGAATGCAAAGGTCAAGTTTAAGCATAGCTGAGTGGTTTTGCACAGTGTGGCACTCAGCAGTGCTTAAACATAGTTGAGGGTTATATATAAAAGTATAGCAGCATTCTACACATCCACGTAGCCAAATGGTTAGAATGACAACTTTATGTGCAGTAGGTGCAGGGTTTGAATACATGGAAGGGTTATTAAGTTTTTATTTTGCAAATACAAATTATGCCAATTATTTTTAAATCCTGCTTTGCTGTGGTCAGCTAAGCTCCACTAAGCACTGCTAGGTCTTGCCAAGCACTCCTTAAACAAGAGACATTTTAACACTGCTTGGCACTAGACAGTTCTGCTTAGCTAATCTGTGCACTGCTAAGTGGTGCAAAGCACTGCTAAGTATTTGCCAGTTTAAGCACTGCTCAGCTAAGCTCAGCAGGTTTGGGTGGTGCTTAGTGATGGGCTGTATGTTTAAAATTTTCCCAATGGCATTAAAGGGTGGGAAAACAGGCTATATTAAGTGCAACAGGAAGGAATACAGCAGAACTAGTTGGAGTTTGAACTTAGCAGGAACTATGGCAGGTGTTGAAGAAGATCGGCACTTTTGGGCTCAATGGTGGGGCATTCTGGATTCCAGGGTCATGATTGGACTCCTAGTTAAATGCCATGACATCTGGCTGCTGCAGGGCCAGTACCAGGTATCAAAGAACAAGTGAAAGGTCTGGGACCGGCTGGAATGTGATGTCACCAGTGCAACAGGTAACCCCTGCATAGGTGAGCAGGTCCATCATCACTATGATGATCTGAAGCATTGGAACAAGGGACTTCTGGACACCTGGGTCCAGGACGCTCAAGATGGGAATGCCCCACAAGTTTGTAAGTACTGTTAGCATTGTTAAACCACTACCTAATCTGAATGTGTGATAGACAGGTACCCATAATGGTGTGCTTTTCTCCCTACAGCTGCAAAGGAGAGAGCTCACAACCTAGAGGCCCATGCAGGGCACCTGGCCAGGTTACGGCATGAGTGTGGTTAGTACAGATGTATCTTGCAATCTATAGTCATATAAGCAAGAAAGAGTAAATTATTAACTGCCATTAAGTTTATACAGTTTTGCTGTATTACAATGAATGTTGTCATAGATCTGGACTGCAATAAGTGAGTACTACCAAGTGCAGTGCAATAAAGATGAAAGCATGAAACATGATAATGTTAAAAAATAAAGTTTCTACTGCAATAATTGTGGAACTACAGCTGTATTGCAATACCTGCACTATATGAACTGTTTTGCAATAAAGACTTGAAAATATACCAACAACTGCATTAAGGCACCCCTAATAAAGCTGTGTTGTGCAGTATGTGGGTATGTAGGACTGTTGTTCATGAAATCGAGTATGACATCTGCTATGAACTAAAAACACATAGAATACCACTAAGTGACTCAAGGCTAGCTAAGAAAGAGTAATATGCCAAACTGTAGATTTAGAGCTGTACTACAAGACATATATGCATTATGATATTTGCTCTGCACTAAGATCTGAAGCAATACCAGGAACACCCAAGGTATATTGTGTGTATCAGGATTGCCTTGTGTTAACCATTGCATTTCAGCCGTATGCATTCCTGCTCCGAGGTACGGTACTGCAGGCAAGTATGAAACTGTAATAGTTGTAGACTGCAAATATACCATCAGCAACTGTATATGGGTTGCATATATTTCCACCCATTATGGGTTTACTGTGTACACCTCCATTCTATATATTAATGTGCAGTTTACCTAGTATCTCTGCCATGCATGAATCTCATGCATGATTGTTCAAGTCTCACTGCAGTCTTGTATAACACTATACTTCTATTGACAGGTCATATTTTGTTACTAGGTGAGCTCTAGGAAAATATTAGTCAATCAATATGCAGCAGTAGCTCAGGTTGATAAATGTTTTGTCTGATGTACATTTTGTCACACACAGATCAAGGTTCAAATTCAGTGACAAGTATTAGTAAATATTATTGAATCAGTAGTGTATTGTTAACAGATTTTCTCCTCGCAGGAATTACAGGTAAATGGGTGCAGTAGACCTTAATATGGGTTAATAATTTGTGTGTTCAGATGTAACAGTGTGTTAACAACATTGCTCAGGAATGTGATAAGACTTCAGAAAATAAAGGCAACAAGTACAATACTAATAAAAGTTAATACAATAAATAAAATGTGTGCTCTTCATATGGGTATATGCCTGGTGTGTCTGTGAATGTCTGCAGATGGTCTAACCCCATGCCTGCCAATGACCACATGATTGTCGTATCCTTTCTGTACTGTGCCCAATGCATGTTTCCCAAGTGTTAAGCTGTCATGGACTGTGATCACTGTTGCCTAATCCATCTGTCACAGATCTATCATCAAAATGATTATGTCAGTAGTACAGTCACACTATATCAGTCCACAGTACACCTTGGTAGTCATATAGGTCCCTCTGACCTGACATGTAATAGTCCTTTGTTGTTGTGGACCTGTAGGTGTTACAGCTTGGCCCATACTGTCCCATGCAGATAGCTTGAGAGGTATGTACATGCTACAGCAGCTATAGGGCACTGTTATACATAAAAGAAGGGCAGACCTGCAGAGTATATAACAGTACTGTTGCAAACAATATAGCCTATACTGGTATTAATGGACTGTATTTCTCTATCCCCCCACAACTTATCTTCATCATAATTTATGTATTACAATGGTTGCATACTAACATATCTTGTTGAATTACCTATGTTGTTGGCCTTATGCTGTAACTGTTACTGGCATGCTGTTACTATACTGACTGTTATCTCACTTATTGTTGTGTTCCATATACTATGTAATGTTATGTTACTGGGTTATTTGCAATGTTCTGGCATGCTGTTATAACTAAATGTTATGTTCATTACTAACTTACATACTTTGAAATACCTCAACACTACAGCTTGACTGGGTAGGCTGGTTCCTGGTGATCTGCCTACCCTACCTCAGTCGGCCATGGCACTGGAAGCATGTCTGGGATCTAAGCCGGTGGTGCCTCCTCTGCTGGCTCTGCACACCTATGGGTGGAACTGCCTCAGGGGATGGGGCCCATCCCCCCCTGGGAGTGGGGCAGGGGGGGTTGTCACCCAAGATCAGCTACCAGCAATGGTGCGCAGGATAGTCCATTGTGGGTATGACAATCACCTATGCTGGATTGAGGGCAGACTCACCAACCTGGAGGGGTCTGCTAGCCATGGTGCCCAGCCTCCAGGACAGCCACCTTCAGGGCAGTGAAGGAGCAGTGTTGACCACCATGTGTGGGGAGCTTAGTCACACTGCTGCCTTCTGGGGGCACATGGATCTCTGACTACACAACACCCTCCCTGTCCAAGGTGTTTACTCCCCCCTCATGTGTCACACAGCTCCCCATGTATGCTGTCTTGTCTGTCTTGTCTGTCAGCAAATGCAACCTGTCCTACCCAACCTTTCTCCCCACACGTACCTATATCCCTTCCACAATATTCGACGCTCACCTTAAAAAAAAGGGCACCTGTCCCACAGAAGAATATCGCTCCATAAATAGCTCTCCATTTCGCACACATGTCCACTGGACACAACTAATTTGGTCCAACTGGCTTGACAACACATTTATGTTGTCCTCACCCCTCTCTCTGGGGTTTGATGATCCAAATTCCTGTACCAAATCTGTAAAAGTGCACAGCTGTTGCTGTGCATGAAATGGGGAGGAATGGTCCTTTCCTACACCCATCTTGCACATCCCTACCTGCCTTTCAGTATGTTTTTCCCCCCCTGCTTGTCCCCATTTCACCACTTTCCTATCAACCCTTTTTTTCTTTTTGGTGCTGGTTTAAGTGGAGCTAAGGGGCATGGCACGCTGCACAAACCTACTTTAATCATTTTATGTGTTTTTGACAGTGGTAGGCACTTCTGTGAAATAATCAACCCTGCCACATCTTTAATCCAGGCCCCTGTCAACTACAGCACAGTGCATTAGCCCAATAAGCCACTCAGCTGTGAGTTAAAATAGGTGTTTCCACAAACATATCCTGACACACTACAATACATAAAATGGGTAAACTGGCAGTTTACCTGGGACTGTGATGCAGGCACTAAACAGTACACAGTGAAATAAATAATGATAGATGTATATGAGACCTGGGATAGCAGGTATAGTTGTCAGCTGTACAGACTGTTGCAGAATGTCCACAGTTGTGCCACCTAGTTTTGGCACAGTTTTCACAAAGCCTTTTCTGTGTGCTAAAGTACTGGCAAGCCACTACTGATTGAGGTTAGAAAATCATGACAGACATTTCAGTGTCACACGTCATACCCATCTGAAAACAGATGCTAATGCAAATCCTGTGTAACAGACTGCATGCATGCACATATATATTGTGAATACACTTCCTGCAGTACTGACTCAGTGGCTCAGTCTGTTAAATGCCTTGCATGTAGTACATTTTGCCACCCACAGTCCTGGGGTCAAATCCAGTGTGTTGCACTTCAATTACATTCTTGTGAATACAGCAAATAATGACTGAATCATGCAATTTTAACCAAAACAGGTTACTGCTATTGAAGTAACTGCTACCCATGTTAGCACATCAAAGACCTGTAGGTAGGGACACACTGCACATATTCATGTAGCCTACCTACTGTATATGTCACCTACTACTCTCCGATTGGCACTGTTACATAATATATGTACCTTAAGCACATGCCTCAACTGGAGTGTTATGGGCACCCTCACCCTGATTCTGCTGTAACAACAAAGCTGACACTGCTCCCTCAGTGACAGATACAACTTGCTGTCCTCCAAAGTTTTCAAACTCCCCACTATGAGTCCTGGGCAAAAAGCAGCACCTGCAGCCTGCAACATATGCAGCAGTATGTTAAGCTACCTGCTACAGACCTGCCATAACTCACAACCCCCTACAACAAGGGATCCACACAACTTCCATACATAAAGGGGTGGTGGGACAAAGGTCAAGTGACAAGGGCATGTGTCACATTCTGCCCCTACAAACATACAGAGCTGATAGACCAGCAGCTACTGCAGTAGCATGCATATTCTGATGGGTATGATGTCTGATGCTCAAATGTCTCTTCCCCCTTACTGACCTCAACCCACATTGTTTAACACTGAATAGCCACATAATCAGAAAGTAATTTGATAATGGCCAAACATAGCATGCAAAGCTGTGGACACACAAGGTAAGTGGACATCATTTGTACCTACTCTCTGTGATGTTGTAGTCTCCACACCTCAGTAATGTCCATCTCAGAGACTAGGAAAGGGGCCAAGCCCTACACGAAGGCCTTAAATAATGCACTATTGTGCCATGTCATCGGCTAATGAAAGTGCAACCCAGCTGTTCAGAACGCAATTAGCAAGTCTGAGCCACAGATTGCTGCACAGGCAATTACCTGTTAATGAGCATTACCTATAAAAGATAAGCAGCTGCCTATGAAAAACAGGTCTGTAACCTGCTTTACCAAGACAGTTTGCAATTTAGGAAGCATTATTCTTGAGGATTTGTTCATAAAAGAATTACATCACTCTACGAGGTATGTAATACAAGTCCCCATATAATGGGATGCAGATGGGAGGATGCAGTTATGGGAAATAGGGATTACAAAAGTAGGCTTGTAGTATAACTTTGGAAATGACATGTTGGTGATACTCTGCTGTCCAACAGCTACAGGCATGCCTCTCACTTGTTTCTGCTTGATTTACATCACAGCAATGGCCCTCTCACTCCCTCCTACAATAGTCAGCTCCTGTACGAATGCTACTGGATTATGTGTTCGACATATTGACAGTACATAAGGGTGGACATAGCTGTCATATCACAATGATATACTGTCATTCATCTCCTCTCAGTATGTGAATGTAACACAGGTAGGTGTCCCTGACTGTCCCTGATGTACTCTGGCTAGGTTACTGTTTATTCAACATTTGTATCTCATCACTTAAGAGCTATGGTTAGCATACCAGGCAAATCTCCACAGCAGGAATTCAGGTCACAGCCATTATTAGTGGGGGGACACGGGCCCAACCTCAGCAACAGAGTGTACATATTGGGCATACAAAGCAAGAGGATGTTTACATTAACAGATATTACTGTAGCATAACTGCTTTCTGAGGGTTCTGGTGTGTGACATCCAGATTCTCTACATTCTGAGAACAACCATCCGCTATTGTCCAACCATTTGCCAGACATCCATGTTTGTGGCAAAAAGACCACATATATCAGGCAGGCACATGTACATATTCTGCAAACATCTGTGTACTGGAGAAGTAGGATGCCTACAGTGAAGATAACCTACAGCAAATTTGCACTGCTGTCTGTCATTGTGGCACACTGATGTTGCTGGAGTGTCCCCATATACTTGTAGTAACACACACCAATGTTTCTGACAGTGGCTGTATGACATAGTACTGGGACATTGCCCATAGGTGACACACCACAGTAGACAGCATTGAGGGGTGAGGAGACATACAGCACACTATGTCATGGCATACTGGGACATAACCAGTTTTGCTACTATGTTGCTGATAGCCACATACATAGTGTAATGATAGACTGCGAGGATTGACGTGGGAGGTATCAGTGGATAGTGCAGGCCAATTTGGATGTGCAGGGTCTGTACATAGTGGATAGCAATGTATCTGGTCCTGTGATGTGCTCCCCTCAACTTGTCTTTCAGAAAGGATGTATCGACGGAGAAACCTGGCATTTTCAGCCATTGAAATAATGTTATCCTGGATGGCCTCAGACTGCATCATAACATTCTGCTCTCCAGGTGTTGCCAGCACCATGAGCAATGTGCAGCACTGTGGGCTGACTATGTCACAGCTACCAACCAAGCAGGGCTTCAGGATAGAACATATTGGCAGGTCTGACACCAGGCAACAGATATGGTCAATGCCACATGGCAAAGGGCTGCTGCTGTGGTCAGGGACCATGTTGGCACTGGTGGAGGGCCTGCTGCACAACAACCACTCTTGGCCACAGAGGAATTCCTGGTGAACCTGGGATCAGCAACCAGCTCCCAAGCATCCATCACCCCATACATCCTGGAGGTGGGTGCTGCAGCATCCACAGCAGAGGAGCATCCAGGTAAGCCTCCTGTGTTCATAACTGTAATATTGTATCAGTTGTTGTGGTAGCCCCTGCATACCAGTACATGGGTGTCAGGTCTATCTACACTGGGGGTGTTGGTTTTGATGCACAGTTGTGCACACATACACAGAATGTTCGCAATATAGGCAGTATCACATTATCTACTGTACATGTTGATATATGGCGTCTATATCATGTTATCGAAAGACTAAAATGTTGAATGGCAATATGATCGTAAATGCCATACATCTAAACTGTTCTTGTGGGGGGCTGTGCCCCACTCACTCCCCACTAATTATATATGCCAACTCTGAGATTGCACTACAGTGAGGAAAGGGCAAATTTCCTGATCCTCACTGTATCACGATCCTGCAACAACACTCTCGATGTACGGCATACCTCTCAACCTGGAAACATCAAAAATTTGGACAAGGCCCATGAAAAATAGGTACAAATCTGTACGCTGATTAACATCTAATTTGCGTGCATAATTATGTAATCCCACCCACTCCAATGGAATTGTGGGATACCAACTTTCGAATGCAAACTGAAGAACAGACAACCAAAACATGGCACCAGAGTCCCCCTGCAGCCATTCCAATGTCCTGTTACCTGGCTATTTCACCCCATTTACCGTAAACACAAATGTATGCATACTGCTTTACTTCTACAATGATTTGGATTTTATTTTTACATTTTACAGCACAACAATGCAGAAACACTAAAAGACATCTGGTAAACAAAGCAATACTGTTACTGTCTCACAATGAAAATAGGCTTGACATTAAAACTTCTTTGCCCTTGAAACTCACATTCATTGAAACAGCATTGAAACCCACACCACATCCAAAGAAAATGCATCTGGCCAGTGGTGGATAAAGATTACCTTTGGGCTGTTTTCAAATCATTGGCCCCTTGCACACAAAACAAGAAACATACATGTGTTCTTTTCTTTATACACCTTCCTGACTTTATTAAATTATATTCCTTGTATAATACAACACACATGTTAGAGCGCATTTTAAATTTATTGATTGAACATTTTACCAGTAATCTGTACTGTAGGCAATTAAACAAAACACATGAACCAATAATGACAAAACTGCCCAATTCAGAACTTTTCTATCATAAAAGTCTGCTTCCACACCCACACTATAAATACAATGACAGTAGTGTAAGCCATAGGCATCTTGCACAGAGTTTCGCACTTATTTTCAATTTCATTTTTTTTGGGGCGAGGGGGACAAAAGGTCAAAAACCAGGGACACATTTTAAACATTGCTTGTATAATTTTGTAAAGTCACTAGAATAAAATGTTGTGTTACCATCATGCATTTCACTGGCAGGTTTTGAACCCAGGACTCTATGCACTACAATCAGAACAACATACCACTATGCCAAATCAGCAGCTGCCTGAAAAATAGGAAGACTGAAACTTAATATCCATCATTTAGTGAATTCATTTCTCACTTCTCAACATAGCTCTTAACCTCAACACAAAAAACATGGACAAACAACAAAGCCAATAATGGGGGAATACAAATTCAGTTCCCACTTCTCACTCACCATATCTCTAAACTGTTAGCACAAAAACAATAATGGGGGAATACAAATTGTGTTCTCACTTCTTATCATAGCTCTAAACTCTTAGCATAAAAGAAATGTTCTTACTTCTCATCATAGGTCTCTCAACTCTTAGTACAAAAAAAATCTGGACAAAGCTCAGAGCATAACTTTCAACTGTTAGCACACATTCACTATAGCATTGTGTCAGTATTATTCCACACTTGTCCTAGGAGTCTTGCAATTTTAAACATCCCCTTATGTTGCTAGATTTAGATTCACTACAGATTGAAGTAAGCTGACATCTCTAGATCATATGACAGCAAGCTATACAGGAATACAGAAAACTTCAGCATTTGTTGCGAACTCCATTTATTCAAATAATAAGTTATGGCAGATTAAAACAGATGCAATACTCCTACATAATATTCAGAGATTATGTATTAAACTAGTGTAGTGTTGAAGGATTTGAGTACATGTTTAAAGTGCTGATCCTGTTTACTCATCTGTAAAGTTGACTTAGAGGTGATCTAGTTAGGCCTTACAGAGCATATGAGAGTCAGTTCCTTTTTAGCAGCATATAGTGTTTATGGTTGTGTGATATAAGCAGCTTAGGTAAAATAAACTACTTAGTTAAAAGGGCACTACCTTCAATTTTGCAATGTGCCTAAAATGAAATGTCAGAGTCCATTGATTTTTAAATGTTTGACATTTTTGAGGAGGGGGCATAGTTTCAAAACATTTTGTCCCACTTACTGATAAAATCATGACAAAATGAAGCTGCATTATTTACACAAAATAAAAAGGCATGGCAATCTACTTGCCTCTGCTTGCTTGGTAAACTCTGTAAATGGTGGTGACTGTTCACTTGCTCACTATAGGAGATGGATGTGACTCATTATTATTGAATGGATGGATCATGCTTAACCACGGCTGAGTCAAATTCTTTGGATAGTATCCGATTTGGTGAAAAAGTTTACATAGCTCTCACTTAGAAATGGTGGTGGCTAGGGATAATAGGCTCCTTTTACCCTGTATCAAAGGTACAGGGTTTGAGCCTGAATACCTCTAGCCACCAAGCCCATTATATGGGGGCATACACACACACACACACACACACACACACACACACACACACACACACACACACACACACACACACTCCTACCCTGAGTAGTCATCCTCCACACACACACTCCTACCCTGAGTAGTCATCCTCCATCGTTGCTGCCAGTAGTTCCCGTTCCTCCTCCATCGTTGCTGCCATTAAATAATAACTCTGCCCTGAGTAGTAATCCCTGCTTGCAAACTCTGCCCGCTCGGCGAACTGCTGTTTCAGCGCTGTTCTAGCAGTTCCATATTCCCACCAGCCAGAAATGATGATGTTTGATGTTCCTTGAGTGCTCAACTCTAACTGACTGGTAGCCTGATGGAGCTGATGTCATTGCACACATGATGATGTCAGCTCCGACAGCGCGAAAATTGAAAAAAGCAAAATAAAATTGGAAATGAAGGGTGCCATTCGGGAATCGTGGCACCCCTTCATTTGGACCCCAAAACTCGGTAAAAACCGAGTAATTCGGAACGGTTGGGCGGTCTGATGTATAGCATTTATGCTATTACTGCCATTCAACATTTTCAAAATTCGATAACGTGAAGTAGACCCGATATATGCACATATTAACCTATAACAATACCACATTTGGCACTGGTGGCAATATCTCTCCTTCATATTTCCATAGGTACATCAGGTGAGGCCGGAGTCCAAGGTCCTGTACCCGGTAAGTGTGATACTGTTGTATTATGGATCATATATCTCTAAGAATATAAAGGGCTGCCATTTTGCCCTAGACACAACTGATATGCGTAGCCAGAGTACAGTATGTGTATATTCAGTTTCTGAGGGGTTAACTGAAGTGCATTGAATCAGTAATTACAGTTGTGTATTTGCAGCGGCAGTAACACATTTGGACATATTTTTGAGAATGTCTATGCAGTCTGCTATACAGAGGGCAATAGTATGCTGAAGATGGGTCCACTGTGTTTTAGGTGTATGTCTATCACATACACTGATATCTTGCTTACCTCACAGGTGTATAGTAGTGGCAACATTAACCGGACGTAGCTCCAGTGCATGTTATAAAGGGCCTTTCTTGTCTGTGTATGTTGAAGTCTGTTTACATGTTGTTCATGGGATCAGAAATAAGATGTGGTATGTTTAATGCAGTTGCAGCTCCTCACCTGTATGTGTGTGTGTGTGTGTGTGTGTGTGTGTGTGTGTGTGTGTGTGTGTGTGTGTGTGTGTGTGTGGATCACCATACATAATAGTGCAGGTAGAAATGTACTTATTTTGTCTTCCTCCTCACAGGTGACCGTGGAGGTTGGAGTGTGTCCCCATCACAACCTGATGTCAATGTCTCATTGGAATCTGATGATGATGATGGTGGCCATAGTGAGACACAGGTGGGGTTGTTGGGGGCTGAATCTGTGCCATAGGATGACATCCCACTTCTTCCCACATTGTCCCCGCACACAGTCAATATGCCCATGCATACCCAGTCCCCTGTGGCCACAGATATTGGATAGTCAGAGTGTGGCAGCATTGAACAAAAGAGTAACACAACAATGGCATCAGTGAGTGTAGACACTAGCCATGCCAGAGACCTTGCAAGGTCCCACACACGCAGATTGACAGGGGTGCTCAAAGGAGGACTGCTGCCCATCCACCACCTGTCACAGATGTCACATCATAGGTCACTCAGTGCATGTTTCAATCCATCATGGAGGCACAGGTATGTTCCGAATGCAACACCAGACAGATGCCCAGGATCATGGTTTCAGTACAGTCTAACATCCATGACTCTTTCCACCCATTGGTGACGCCAAGGATCATTTCACTGATATAATGAACAGACGGTGGGGTGAGACATTGTCAGTCCTTGAGTGTACATTGTCTGTGCTGGAACATTTGGGGGGAGTAGGGCATCAGACACATGGGTGTAGGTCAGCAACACCATCCACTGAGAGTCCACGTGGCCATGCACACTCACACTCCTGTAGAGGCAGTACCTCCAGCACTACAGAAGGAAGTGAGCTGTCCACACCATGATGTGGCAGGCCATGGGCAAGTGGTCCTGGGTGGTCCTGTGAGGGACACAGGCCCAGCAGACACCAGTCACCATCAGCGACTGGCACCACATCTGAACCTGAGCATGGTGGTGCCAGTGCCACCCCTGGCAGAACCAGTTCCTATGTTTGTGGTCGGAGACGGTGAACTGTCCACTCTGCCATGTACAGTCCATAGCTGTCCAACATACCCATGTGTAGGGCTAGCACCTAGCTTGTCTGTGTATACATACACACACACACACACACACACACACACACACACACACACACACACACACACACACACACACACACACACACACACACACACACTCAAACATCACTACCACATGCAGGTCACCAACAAACACACACGGCACCTCTCCATGTCCAAGCTGACCAGCAACCCTTCCTGACTCACACACATGATGTCAACTGTTTGACACAGCCTAGACCTCTGGCACCCCTACACCACACCCTGTGTATGTGATGATATCTGTGCCACATCCCTTCCATCCATACCATCGATGCAGGGACATGCAAATATGTGTCTGATGCACAGAGTGACTATATTACTTTACATGACATTTTGTAGTGCGGTAGTGTTATGCCATGACACGTGGTGTATGCTGGCATGTGTCATGAGTACACATCAAAGTGTTTGTACCTTTGTTGCACGATGTTAGATTGGCAGTAGTGTTGCTGAATGACAGGTGTCTCTCAGAACTGTGTATGTTCCTGTTTCATGGGTCTGAGTGGCTATGCTGTGGAGACTTGGTGACAATACAGTGGCTCAGGATGGCATGGCAGCACAGCAGACATATGAGATCAGCAAGGTATGGCTGTATATATGCATAGTTATTTAGGTGCGTATGTGTAAAACAGTGTGTCAGGGACAATGGGTGTGGACAGCATAATCCTGCATGCATACCCCATGACAAGGCATGCTACCCTTGATACGTGTCACCTGGGTATTCTCTACCTTCAAATGTAGGTGGTGGCAGATAGTATTTATGCCTAGGTAGATGTGGGCTATTTAGGACCAGCAGCTAGTCACAGGTCCTTAAAATGTATAACCATTGCACACAGATAGGCGAGACAAGCACACTGCTGCAAGGGGATATATTTACATACACACACACACACACACACACACACACACACACACACACACACACACACACACACACACACACACACACACATACAGAGTTGCCCTTATTGAGATTAGAGCCCCTACCTATCTAGTAGTATACACTATCGCACTAAGTACGTATAGCATGCGCCATGGAGCTTATCTGTTTTGAGAGTATCAGCCAGTGCTGTTAAAGTGGATGACATCAGCAGGTGTTGACTGGCAGGCCAATGTTGAGAAAGATGCTAGTCACAGGGCCATAAAGTGATTGGACTGTAGATGGACATAGGTCTGATGGGCGTGTCTGTACTTCTGTAAGGGAAATATCTACACACACACACAAGGTGGCTGATGTGGTATTAGAACCCCTACCTACCTGCTATTGCACACTACAGCTCACAGTACTAAATGCATGCACCACCAGTTACATCTGTTATAAATGTAGCTGCAGCCACAGAACTTGTGGGCTGCGCAAAGTGGCTTTGTCTAATACAGCCTGTGTGACCTGCAGAATGAACCTGCTTTATGCTGTTATTATATCTAATGTCATGTTAATATCCCTGCTATGTGTGTACAGTTAAGAGTATCACCATTTCTGGCTGGTTGCAGTTTGCTAAGTGGACAATTGGCTAGTGATAATATGGCCTGTCCAAGTCCTGCATTGCAGCCATTGCACTTTACACCACCTGCTCAACATTGTCTGTCTACAGGGTGACATTATACAGGAGCAGGGTTCTGTGGTTGAGTGGATTATGTCATTAAGCAGCCATGGTCTTTTACCATCAGACAACAATTGTGTATGTAGGTGCTGATGACTCCAGCATTCTACGTGTAGGTATGGACATTCGTGCATCACCACAGTGTGTGTGTGTGTGTGTGTGTGTGTGTGTGTGTGTGTGTGTGTGTCTGTATATATATATATATATATATATATATATATATATATATATATATATATAATTATATATGTGTGTGTATATACACATATATATATATATATATATAATTATATATATGTGTGTATATACATATATATATATATATATATATATATATATATATATGCCACATACTGATAGATAAAGGTAATTATGTCTGAGGGTGATAGGGAGAGACAGATACGTATACATAGCTGTCTGTATGCACAGAGATACTTTCACATATCAGTTCTTTAGGCAGATCATGAGGCATCAAACATGGGCTGAAATTAGCTAAGTGTGGGAGCATGCCCATTGTGACTGTCAGTACTTACAAGGTGTGTGCCTCATTATGGTATTCTTCTGTAGGTGTGTGCACATTTCTGATGGGTATCATCATCGACGGTTCCAGTGAGTAGTGAGCATCCCCCAGTAGATGGCCATAGGGGATGTCCCCCCTGGCAAGAATCTGGTGCAGCTGCGATCTGTGCCAGATATGGAGTTGTGATAACTGCCAGGGCTGCCGGCACACACATTCATGATAATGACCAAGGCATTGCACACGACCTGGCAGTTAATGGAGTGATACCCCATACGGTTGACTCTACTCTCCTCACTGGGCAGTGCTTTGATGTGTATATGAGTGCAGTCTATGGCATCCAGTACCTCAGGGTAGTGTGCTACATCATAGAAGAGATGCATACTGCTGGCCCTCTCCTCACGGGGTGCGTGGTAAATAAATGTGCTCACTGGTATGTGGTAGCATGGCATCCAGGAAGTGGTGGAGTACCCTGGATGCTGATGCCTGTAAAACCCCCATCATGTCCCCAGTTGGTCTTTGAAAAGCACTTGTAGCTAGTATTCCAAGGGCTACACATACCTTTGTTTCCATTGGGATGGGTTCCCCTCTATTGGCTCTGGGTCTGAGGTGAGGGTGGTAGAGCTTGGTGAGTTCTTGTAGTATGTCCCTGTCCACCCTGTAGCACTCTACAATCTCCAGCCCATGTAGCTCCTGGAAAGTTACCCTGGGCATGAACACGCTTCTTCTTCTCAGTCTAGGCCTATTGTCAGCAGCAGCATCAGCACTGACCTCAGCCTCTAGCACATACAGATGTAGCACAGCAGCAGCAGCACCTAGCATTCTGTCAGTTAAAATTCCCAAGTCTGTACTGCAATGGTGAAGAGTATGGGGGGAAAATCAGATTGTAGGGTGTATGCATCCTTTATAGTGTTCTGCTGCAGATGCAGCCTGTGTGATTGGCTAACTATGATGCATTCCACCTGCCAGGTACATCACTGAGTGAGAGATTTGAATGGCCCAGTGTAAGTGGAACAGGGGTTATCAATTTCCTTATATATATATTTTTTATAAAATAGCCTTCCCTGCCGAGCATTGCACAGCGGTGTGCAAACCCACAACACTGGTATGAACAGTACTCAGCAGTCTGGACCCATCCCCTTGCACGGGCATGCTCATCATAGCTAAAACATGTGCCTCATAGGTAAATAAAGCTTACCAGCACTGGACAGCCCTCCATTTAGCTGAGTGGCATGCCATGCAAACGGGCACCACTAAGCTCCAATCCGCTTAAACGTATTGTGACACAACCCCTTTTGATGTCTGCTAGCTCTTCTGTGGACACCAACATGGTTCTGTCTCTACACAGATTTTATCTGCGGACACAATGGCCCATTTTTGCTATTCAGTAACCCCAACTCATTTGCATACTGATCCGTGCACACAACCTGGATACTTCACTATTCCAGGGCCTGCCTACTTAGCAACCACTGAAATCTACCATTGTACATACTCCATGCAGGGCCCTATAATGCATTATTCTCACATATGTCTTATTTTTAGTTTTTAAAGTTTTTAATATTTTTTTGGCATAACAGCAAGTTTGCACATTGCTGCTAGCCAAGCAAACGTAATATGGGTATTAAAAAAAACATTATATTATATTAGTTTGCATTATTTTTTGGACACACAGGGCATAGTTTTGCACATATCTGTGCCTAGTATGCAATTTCTGACCTTCTAAATGGGCTTTTACACCGCCTGTTCAATTTTTACTTTCTTGTAATTGGAAATGTTCTGTGTACACTTTGGACACCAACACAGGGTCTAGAGGACTGCCTATGTGCTTGCTGAATCACTCCAGCACCCTCATTTGCAAGCAATTCACCTGCTTATGAGGTGATTTGCATGCCACAGACACTCATGCATGTCCCACTGCTCTGTTTACTGCATCGCATGGCTACTAACTTTTGTGCAAGCTCTGTGCCACTATGCCTACATGGAAAATCACTCCATGTAGGCTTTGCTGAATTTCCCCTAGAACGATTCTGATCCTAGACATAAATTGTTTTGTACAGATGTAAGCACCTCAAAGACTTACAATAAACATCCAAGTTCTGCAACTAAGTCTTTGTCTGAAAACTGATATTTCATTAAATTTATCTACTTTTGACTTTACTGGTAACACACAAAATAAATGTGTGGTAATTTCATCAGATATTATTGTACTTATTTGGTCTTAGTTTGTCAAGGGCAGTAGGGGCTTTCTTCATATGGATAAAATGTTGTTTGCATTGTGACAGCCAGCCTTTATTGTTTTTTTTTTTTTTTTTGCAGATAGCCTGCTCTACTATTTGGATTGGTAGGGCTTTAGATTAGGATTTTCAAAGTATCTAAAATGGAAGATTTAAGATAATGTGTTACGTATAGTGACTAGAATTTTGTGTGGGTTCCATTTGTGTAAGTTCTTTGAAATTTGGTGTGGAAGCAGTGAGTGGTTAAATGGTTGGTTTCTCAATGTTAAATCATTGTTTACATAATGATTCTGAAGGACCTGACTTTCTTATGCTAGAAAGCATAGTAGTACGTAACAACCTTTACTTGCCATCAGCAAACAGACATTTTACTGACTAGGAAATCTACCGTATTTGTTTGTGCAATGCTGGAAGACTGAACCACAGGTGAGCCTTACTGTGCAGATGGTCCTAAGATCTTCAGTATTATCTGGGATATGTTTTATAGGTGTGGGTATTGTTGGATGGATATGGATGGAGTGGGAATTTATTTGTTAAACAATGGGAGGATCAAACTGTTGGCCATTTAATAAATGCATGGCTATTGCCATTTCATCCAGTAATATGATTCACATCATTTATGTAAGTGGAAAGTCTACAGTTTGTAATATGGTATGCTGCCAAATTTCAGAACATTTCCACAAAATGAGTGTTGAGTTTGTATTATCAGTTTTTCAGTATGTTGGAATTAGCAATATTGTAGAGATACTGTGCTTTCACATTTGGCTTGTAGTACTCAGAGAAGGAGTATTTTATTTTTGTTTTCATCTTTTCACTTTTTTCTGAGTTTGTGTGACATTGAAGCTGGTATATAAAAGGAATGGGGATGTGAAAATTTGCCCAGACATTAGAGGTGAAAAGAGCAATGTTTAACTCATTAAACCCTAGTGATAACCTAGTGTTGCCTTTAGGTAGTATTATCTATTCACATTTAAATTAATAACTCAAAAAATATGCTTCATGCAAGTTTATTAATGTTACATGATGTGCAACAGAATTCTACTGATACTGTAGATGTCCTTTGTCTAGTGCATTTGTTTATCTCACCATATTTTTTCTTCTAAATACATTAACAACTGAATGATAGAGACTGAACTGCTTAGCTTCATATGAAACCACACAGCTAGATGAAAAATACTGCTGACTGTATGTGTACAGCTTGAGTGGTTATTGAGATATCATAAGTTAAATTACAAAACATTACAAAATCAATACTTGCTGTGTTATTGTGACTTGCAAAATATATTTTAAAGCCTAGAATCTAATGAATATGACCACTGTAAAAATTAGTTTGTGCTAAGCAGACTGACATTTACACTGTTTTCTAAAAGAGTGGTTCTAAAGATATTAACATTTGTTTGAACCTTGGGGATATAACTTGCTTTTGTCAAAAATGCTCTAGATGCAGTCATTGGAGGTTGCAGTACAAATGTCCAAAATATCATTGATCGGAATAAGTTAAGAATGTTGTGCCATGTAATGAGTGCATCAACTTTGAAGGTAACTGTTGTGAGCATTTTTGATTATTTTTGGAGATGAATTATAGCATGTTGATGAAATATGATTAATTGTAGTGGATCCTATTTAAGTATATTATTTTCTTATCCACAAAGAAGATAGTTAGTAGGTTGCAGTGTATTTTTAGCTAGTGCGCTCTTGCATGATTCTGATGCATTTAGGAATGAGCAGTGGAATGTACTGTATATGAAAAATAAAATTTACTGCTAATTGAAGAAGCTAGCAGCAACACTCAGAACTGAAAATGATTCATTGCATTGTGCATTACACAAAAACAAATGAAGGCTACAAGTTTTCATGTTTTCATACTTTCATCACTGGTTTGAGATTTCATTCAACGTGTTTCACACATCTAAAGTAGATTACCACAAGGCATTTTTTCAAAACATAATTCAAAAACTCCATTCTGCCAAATTCAGCTTAAGAGAAAATATCCGAGTGTGTGTGAGAGTAGGGGGAGGGGAATGTTCAGCACATTAAGGAACACATACCAGAAGCCTCCTGTACCCTAACTAAATATAATCTACTCTGAAGTTGCAGCACCTTGAACAGATTACATTTACACAGCAGTGGGGCTTATTATGACCAGATGGTTTTATAAAACATTTGTGATGCACCTCTGCTCTTCATAACCTCTTAGCATCTCTCATGCATATTAATGCAATCCTGTACTATAGTATGTGCAGATAAAATTACACTGTGACCAGATTACATACAAACTTATTCAGCTGAGGCTCAGCATTAAGCAGTGACCACTTTTCCCTCTGAACTGTGGTCACTGCTGTCTTTGTAAGCCATGTTTCCATAGGCATGGTATTCTTTTTGCTAGGACAGCAGTTCTGCACATTCTGTGGGTGCAGTGCCTTTATAAATGAAGTTCTTTCCCTGTATTCAGTAAACTTCCATGCAGAATAGCTTATTTCTGCATGGAAGGGACCGTTCCTGTGCAGCCCGGCAGTGCACCATGCATATTCATGAAGGCGTGCTGCTGTGCTGTAATACAGACACTGTTCTGTGTATGAGTGTAGGGGGTGTGGCTGACAGCAGTGCTCTCACAATGCACATGCCCCCTGCACACCAGAATTGCCATACAGCAATTTAAATAGAGCGAGATCACTTGTAACACCTCACAACCTCTCAGGGTAAGAAATCTGGACAAAGCCATAAGGGACAATTGTCCCTACAAACCCAGAAAGTTGACAGAATAACAGGTTTAGCATTAGCATGGATATTCTGAAGTGTACAAAGTAAAAAAACACAACAAATATATATTTTTTTCACATGTGCAATGACGTTTAAGCATAGGCAGGTGTGCCCATTACTTAGCTATGCTTAGCCCAGCTGAAACAGAATGATAAGTTAAATAGCAATAGACATCCAACATAAACATAAGTGCAATAGTGTAGCAGTTAGAGCATGCAGCTTGAGTGTAATCATTCACTGTTCAAGCCTCACCAAAGCCATTTCCATTTTGTATGTGAAAACATTACAATTTTAATTTATTAGTATATTTATGTAGGAAGTAACTTATATTTTTCAACCAGAGTAGTGTATCGGGCCCAGATGTGACGTGTCAGTGTAATAAAGTAGTGAAACCCCCATATAAACACAAGTGCTCTATACAGTATAGTCACACAAGAATACATGTAATTACAGCACATTGCGGGATGTCAGGGAAGGTAAACAAATTTATATTATGTAATGAATGATGAATCAATCCCATACAGGTGGTAGTCCAATAAAATAAAACATAAACAATGCTAAGCATTGCACAGCTATGCTGACCGGGTGTAAGCATTGTGTACATAGGAATGCTAAGCAATGAGTAGCCCAGCTAAGTCGATTTGACCATTAGTAAGCAGTGCTGAACCTGTCCCTTTAAGCACTGCCAACTTTAGCTAAGCAGGTTTGCCCATAGCTTAGCTTAGCCCAACATGTTCAAAACCGCCCAATCATGGCAAAGGGTGGGAAATCAGCCTTATTTAAATCCCACAGGTGGGAATACAGCTCATAACTGGTTGTAGCTCCCCACTGTAGGCAGAATGGCAGGTGTTGGAGAGGGCATGCAATTTCGGGCGCAGTGCTGGGGCATACAGGAGTCCAAGGTCATGGTAGGACTTCTGGTAAAAATACATGATGTGAGACTGCTGCAGGATTAGTATCAGGGCTCCCAACATAAAGTGGAAGCCTGGGAAAGTCTCGCCCATGATCTCACCAATGCCATTGGTATCCCTTGGACTGGTGAGCAGGTTCAACACCACTATGCTGACTTGAAACATAGGAAGAGGGAGCTCCTGAAACAGTGGGTCCAAGAAGCAAGACAGAGGGGTGATGTCCCAGCAGTGTGTAAGTATTCATAGCAATAACTGTTTACCAAACTCCAGCCTATGTATGTGATGGATAGGTATGCCTAAATGTTTCTCTATTTTCATTACATCTCCAGCTGAGCTGGCTGCGAACCAGGAAGCCCATGCCAGTAGGTTGCAAAGGCTGCGCCGTGAGGCTGGTGCGTATCAATCCTGCTTGCAGTAGTCATACCAAATAAATATAAAGGAGTAGAATGTCACCTGGCAGTATAAAAAATGTGTATGGTTTGTACTGAATAAACCAGACAATGTGATAGTAATAGTCCCATACAGGTCATATTTAAATAAAACTGTAACTACCTGGCAATAAAGTTCTATCTAAATCCTGGACTGGTTGTGTTTACTCTGGTATTGTATGGCTTGAAATGTTGCATTCACCAAGATCTGATATCTGAATAGTAATGTTGTGTTAACCACTGTTTCCCACACTGTGCTACATAAAAATATGTCTAGGAATGTCTGTATAAGAATGTTGTAATTACAAGGTCAGATTGTACAACCAAGAGAGACTTACACAGAAAACATTGGAGAAAGCGACAGCAGTTTCTCAAAAGCTCACTCTGATGAAATGCAAATTGTTGTATTATTAGCAGACACTGCCATGGTTTGAATCCCAGGAGTGGTAGTAAGCTGTATGCATAATTTCAACTAGGATTTTGTGAATATGTGTAGAAACAGTCAGGTAGTGTTAACAAACATTTCCCCCACAGGTCTTCCAGGTAAGAGAAGTAGAAAGTAGCTATAAGATGGTTGCATTATGCACTGTGTACAAACATGCCACTGCCCAAATCAAGGCCAAAGGGTATTGTAATGATAGCTGTAGAGTAATGATTAGAGTAATGATCATTAAATTTGGGAGAACTGCAAAGATATACAAGTTGGTAATTGACACCTCTCTCTCACCTCACCATATCTGCACCAATAATCTAAACACACAAATCAATGGGTATGTTTTGCACCAAACCTACTGTTGGGACATATGTCCTATTGTTCAACAAATATTGAAATGTGTTTCTATTAATGTACCATGTTGAAATACTATCATTGGTTGCCTGTTGCTATCAATGTAACCTGCATGCCATTGTAATGGCCACTGTGGTTCCATATAGGCATGTGTTCTGTTTGCTATGCAACTGCTCCAAATCTGTTGTTTTGGGTTAATGGGAATATCTATGCAGGCTGTTATAACTAATCCTGGATTGTGTTGACTATTACTAACCCGCATATGTTCTAAAACTGCAACACCATAGCACATTTGGGAAGGCTGGTCTCAGTGGACCCACCTCTCCCACCTCATCTGGCCGTGGCACTGGGCCTCCACACGTCTGGGACCCACCCTGGGACCTCCTCATCTGCTGGCCCTGCACCATCTTCAGATGAAACTGCCTCAGGGGATGGGATCATCCCCCCCAGAGCGGGCGTAGACAGGATACCATCACCCGAAGCCAGGTCCAGAGATTGGTATGTAGCATGTTCCAAAAGGACTTTGGATATCTGCTACAGCAGCTTCAGGACCACATGGCATAATTAGAGGGTCAGCCTGCCTCTCCTGCTCAGCCCCCAGCACATCCACCTTTTGGGCCATGAAGGTGCAGTGGTGACTGCCCATGGGTGGGGACCTCAGTCCCATTGTTTCCATTTGGGGGCTCATGGGCTTCTGATTTCCAAACACCCCTCCTCATTCAAGGTGTTTACCCCCTGCATGTGTCATATACTGCCCCTGTATGCTGTCTTGTCTGTCTTGTTTGTCTTTCTACCGAACCTACCTCCACAAATATACTTACTATCCTTCTCCAACCCCACTCTCACCTTAAAAACAAGGGCAATCTGTTCCGAAAAAAAAATTTAATCCCATACATAGCTGTCCATTTCACACACGTGTCCACTGGACACATGTAATCTGGTCTAATTGGCTTCACAACACATTATTGTCCTCACCCCTCTCTCAGGGTTTTGAGTGCCCAAATATACCCCCAAATTCAGTATATATGCACAGCTGTTGCTGCAGAAGAAATGGACAGCTGTGGACCTTTCCTACACCCATCCTGCACATCCTTAGCTACTTTCCCTATTGTCTTTCCCTCTGGGTGCCCCATTTTTCACTACTTTCCTATCACCCCCTTTTTTATTTTCTTTTAAAAAAATCAGCGAGGAGCAAGTGGGAGTAAGCTGTTTTAAGCAGTAGTAAGCGTGATTAAGCCTGTTTGCATGGTGTTGAGCAATGCCTACACAGATTAAGCACTTTTAAGGCTGTCTGTAAGCATATTTAACTGAAAATTAGCATTGCTTACCACCGCACAAACCCACACAAACCCACTTACAACTGCTTAAAAGTGCCTTAATCACTCTGTATCCAACAGCCCTTGTTCTACCCATCAAGACATTAATCAGCCCTTGCATGTCTTGAACCCAGGACCTTGCACACCATAGCCACAGCAGTTTACCAATAAGCCATCTGAACTGTAGATATGTCTGTTTTTACAAACATATCATGCAGCACACTCATTCAACAGTAGGGAAATGTATTTTATATATGTACATGGGTCTACTGCAAATGGTCAAATTCCCACAATCTCGAACTTCATATGGCCCACCCCATATGATCGAGTTTGTGAAAGCTCGACCAGACTGCATGGAGATCTGCATACAGCACATAAAAGGAATATTTCCTGTTACTGCACTGTAGTGTGATTTCAGAGTTGGTATATTTAAGTAGGGGGGTGTGGGGGTGCAAGGGTGGGTGCCCCCTGAAAAAATACTGATTTTATCAGTATTTCTTTTGTTTTTTGCCAGTTCGGAAAAATGGCTTTCACGATAATGCACTTTAGTGGTAGTGCAGTTTTGCTCTTATGGGTGTCGATGTGGCTTGGTTGAGATTTTGGGATTTCGAGCAAGCAACATAGACCCATATATGTATAATATATATATATATATATATATATATATATATATATATATATATATATATATATATATATAGAGAGAGAGAGATAGAGCAATACATATGTATGTATGTATATATGTATATATATATATATATATATATATATATATATACATGTATATATATATATATATATATATATATATATATATATATATATATATATATATATATATATATATATATATATATACACACATATATATATATATATATATATATATATATATATATATATATATATATATATATATATATATATATATATATATACACATACATATACACAATATATATATATATATATATATATATATATATATATATATATATATATGTATATATATATATATATCTATATATATATATATATATATATATATATATATATATATATATATATATATACACACATATATATATATATATATATATATATATATATATATATATATATATATATATATATATATATATATATATAATATATATATATATATATATATATATATATATATATATATATGTATACATGTCCCAAAATGCTCATACAAACATATACTGCTAATAGACCACCCACAACTGGGTCAGCATGCACAGCTGGATACAAAACTAGCCATGATACTCACATTTACCCCCCCCCCCACAGTCCAAATAAATAAGTGAACAGTACACTGCTACAATATTATGATAGGCCATACACAATGGCCAGACATACAACAATCTCTTAGCAAAACAAATAAAATGTCTGAACCTCACAAAGAAAAATACAACCATCCAGTAATTCACACATGTTTATTATACTCTGATGTCTTGGCCAAAGCCTTCAAGGAGTAAACATTACAAAAAATACATGCCATAATCACAAGAAGCAATTAACACCTAATTACATAATTGAATACACAGCCTCCAATTACACTCATCATTTAACCCCCTACGGGATAATGTATCACAGTTAATATTAATACATTGAGTTTGTACATAACAATTGTCCTTTTATGAATGTTTCATCACACTGAGGAACAGACGTTTTCAGAAACAGTACCTTGAGACCCACTACTGTCCCCATTGTATGGTTTATTCAAATGTACAGCTATAGTACTTACATATTTCTTATTAGTAATACGTCTGACATGTTCTAACAGCCTAGTTTTAAAACATGTGTTACTGTCGCTCATATAAAATATGTTACAAGGCCATCTAAGAACATCCTCTATCCACCTACCTCTTGAATGTACAGACTTCAACATGTTTCCCAGTTATTCCCCTAAGCGGGAATTACAGCAGTAAATAATGATAGACCAGTATAACTATCCACCTACTACTGTATGACATCTGGACAAAGCCTGACATAATTGGTGGACAGAAGCCCAAATACATGGCCATACATGAAATATTGCTCTTATACACTGAGAATGTTGCTGATGTTACAGGGTTAGTTGTGACATATCTTTTATGAGGGATATAAAGTGAGAAAAACAAATGGATGTTACCAGCTACATAATGCAATCACCAGTGTATGCTACTGATTTGCCAAGGACAACACCTGTCTGCGGAACCGCCCATGCATAACAGGCTAACCTCTGGCCATTATGTGGATGGTCCTACAATTGAGAGCTGTGCAGAGACAGAACTTTGTCAGACTGAAACCCATGCAGAAGTAGCATGTGCAAACACTGTTAAACTAGCAGAATTCCAAAAATATAACAGCAATACTCACATTCTGCTCCTAAGTCTTGAACCTTCCCCACCATTTAGTTAGCTTGCTCCACAAGTCTTGTTGTAAGAGGTAGTAGCTCACACAACTCCAGGATGTCTTTCTCACAAATAAGGGAAAGGGTCAACGCCCACATGGAGTACTCATTTATAGGAGTGTGTTGCCATGACATTGGCTATTGGAAAAACTACACAGCTGCTCTGCATGCAATTAGCAAGTGGGGAACCCCAATTGGTGCACAGGCCATCATCTGGTCATGAGCATCACCTACAAAAGCCATGCTGCCACCTATTCAAACCAGCTTTATCCCTGTAGTGCACAGAGAGAGAGAGAGATAAATGAAACATAAAGTGGAAAAGAGAAGAAAGAAAAAAGGTAAGTGGAACATGTAAACATGTAATTGAATGTAGTACTTGGTCTGCAATAATGGCAAATATGATTTGGAGGAATATATGTCCCAACAAGACATGCTGTACTAATGTCCTGCTAAACAGCTGCTATGGCACAGCATCTGGCCCTCTCTGCAGTGGGAGATATCACAGACATACCTCTCAGCTGTACAGATCTTCACAGAATGTCCACAATTTACCATCATGTATTTTTGTCTGTTCCTCCTGAGATCTGTACTTTTCTGGCAAATATCTGAGGATTGATGTCATCAGGTAATGGCAAACACTCGAGTTTAAGACTCCACATCCTTAAGAATATTCACCATAACACTAAATGTATCATTCTATGAATTTCCTATCTTTGTAACAGGTATATTTAAAGTCTGTCCCTATTTATCCCCCCATCATTTTAGGCATTGTCCAGATGTGATTCTCTGAGAGGTTGTGAGGTGGGATCACAGCTCAGGAGCCTGACTCACCTGGGAATGGACAGTTCATATATGACAACCACAGGGGTGTCTGTCAAACAGTTGTGACTGTGCCACTGCTAGGCCAGTTAATGGGATGTTTGCCATATCCATGTTACTTGTGATTATGAGTATGACACATGTTTGCCTTGTAAACCTAAGACACCTATAGTGGGCATGTGCATAGTAGAGTACTGTTGCAGAGATGTGTGTTGAACTGCATGTGATATATTGAATTAATAACATTCAACTGTACAGTGTTCTGCTGAAGAATAAGCACATTTGTGACTGATATCTGTAGTCACACACACATATACCTGTGTTATGTCAGCCAAACCGTTGGCAGGTCTGTGAGCAATGGCATTGTAACATAATAGCCTACTTATGATGGTTGGACATCTTCCAGGTTATCACAGTGATGTCAAACCCTACTGTGCAATCAACGTACTAATGTGTGGTGCAGCTATAGTAATACAGTATCAATACTGATGTGCCCTTTGACACCCATTTATGTGTGTCATTGTCCAGATGTACTGCTGTAACAGGTTGAGAAGTATGACTGAGCAGCAAGACTGTAACTGCAGTGTGCCATACTAACATACAACCAAAATGTATATTAGGTATCCCCTGAGCACATGTATGTATGCTTATGTTCAACTGGAAGGCACAAAACTAAATCACATGGGTTTCAAGCATTCAGGTACATAGATTGTGCATGTTGCACATGTGTGTAATATCAGTGTCAGTGCATACAACAGACAGAAATGTGTACAGCTACTGGTTGTTGCAGTGCCCTGGCACTGATATGGGTACTAGAGTAGGCATGATATTCAACTATTAATCAGAGAAGTGTCCACCCTCTGTCCATGCCTACCACTACCAGCTACATCCACACCTATATAAAATGGATATCACAAGTGTATACACCCCTGTTAGACTGCCAGGTATGTGTGCTGTATGACAGCCATACCACAGAAGATCATTTCATAATGTTTCTCATATTTATGTGGCCCCTAACCTGTACAATTCCATTACAATACAATCAGAGGTGTTTCTAGGAAGGTGACCAACTATTGCCAAGTGAAAATGTTCCATGATGTTAGAGTCCAGACTAGGACAGATGAATGCTGTAACATCTCAAGAGGTGCACACACAACACATCACTTTAAGAGTGTGCACACCCATTCAAATGGCTTATTGTACTGAGTATTATTTCCACATGTTGTCACAGACCCAATTATATTTTCAGTTGAATTGTACAGGCTATAGCTCACACTACAGGTGGAATTTTTTATGAAATAGTTATTGTGGTGTCACCTTCCAATTGCAGAAATACCAGGCAGTGTATCAGGGGGTGTGTACCCTTTATATCCACTGTAGATATATGGACACAGCAGTACCTGACCTATATTCCAGCCTCCACAAAGGTAGAGTCTCAGATGAAACAACACAAGTCACCCTGTAATGGAGGTAAAGAACACCTCATACACACATGCCATGGATATAGGCAATCTGCATCACACAGGTTAGGTGGGACCATCACCACCCTGTCCACCCCAGTTGCACATGGAGATATGCACATCAACCACATTCCTCCTCTCAGCAATGGTGAGCATGTACATATTGCCTGCTTATGGCAACAACAGCCTATCTCCATGGGGCATAATAACATCAGTGTCTGCCTCATACATGAATTCGAGCATGTGCTCAGAGCTCCATCACACACCACAGTCAAACACAGACCTGCCAGCATACACACCATCCACATGGAGAACTGCCAGCATACACACCATCCACATGGAAGATGAACATGATCAACCCTCTACACAGATGTGAATGGGTGATAGAGGATTATGCAATCAAGTGTCCAACACTGGGGAGAATAAGATAGCTCAGGGACAGGAGTGTAATGCATGCTGCTATAGCCATGATAGCCTGGAGGATTCCTTTGTAGTCTGTATTATTTGCAATTTGCATTTTGACAACGATATGAGGTCCTGTGACCTTTTCCTGTTTATGTCTTCTAGGTAACATGCAGAGTGCTCACCTACCAGCATTTTCTGTTGGGAAAACAGACACCATCACCCAATATGTGACTGGGCATTATGCCCTGTTATGTGGATGGAGAGCAGAAGATGTGCGGGAGAGGACTGCCCTGTGGAACAGTATGGTCCACAGGGATAAATGATGCTGGCATGCACAGCAGAACTTATGAGCATGTGCAGCATCGGGCCACCAACTTCAAATGCCATGCCCATCAATAGGCTGCTGCTGTAGTGAGAGACCAGCTAGCCACAGGTGAGGGCCCAACCAATGACCCCCACTGACACCCACCAAGGAGCTCCTCACCACACTTGGGGTACATGCCGAACGCACAAGCCATGACATTGAGGGAAGCATTGTGGAGGTGGGTTGCACACACACACACACACACACACACACACACACACACACACACACACACACACACACACACACACACACACACACACACACACACACACACACACACACACATACACACACATGCATGTGTCAGGTCCAATTTCAGTTGAAGGGTTTTCTAATGCACAGAGTTGCACATCTATGGTGAGGACAGGACATTGTGTATTATTATTCCAGTTAGTACTTTAGATGTGCAGACATGCTGCATCCATCCTATACCAAGGCCACATGTGAATATGCTGACAATAACTCCCTCTCACAACTACTTAGAACCCTCAGGTCTGCATATGGGACAACAGCCTGAAGCTGGTGAATATTACATTGTTCTGTTGTTGCCTGGCAATACTCCAGGCATGTGAAGCACATGCAATTTACCATACACACAACCATCAGTATTAGCTATATTGCTTTATATAATAGCTATATTGCTTGTTGTGCATGCTCACTTGTGCTGGGGTTAACTGTCTTGCATCACAGTGGTCACCACTGGGGCCTATCTGACATAAATACAACATTCCTATAGCATACCTCACAACTTGTCAGTGCCAAGATGTCTGGACAGAGGCCAGCAAATTGTGGTGGAGAAACGGCCTAAGGTAAGGTCATGCGTGATGCATTACTGGTATACAGTGGATATAAATTGTGTACACACCCCTCTTAAGATGCAAGGTGTTCCTGTTACATACTAATTAGGTCCACAATATGACAGTCCACACCTCTTCCAGCCTTTAACATGACCCATAACAGGTACAGTTCACTTGTAAAGCCAAGCATCTGTACTCATGTATTGCACCTACAAGGCAGACCACCTGTGAGGGAGGCAGACATCCTATCAGCATGATGTTTCAGTCAGGTATGATACCTCTTGCTGCCATATGTGTCAGTACACTCACTGTGGCCTATTTGGCTATAATATCACATACATGGGCATTGTTAAGGCACAAAGACCACTTTTGACCATGTATAGGTTTCAAACATATGGATATTCCAGATACTTGTGTACAGAGGATTGCACAATGGTTTAACCTGTTGCATGTGAGGCAGATGCTGTTACCACACTATATAAAGTATGGTATACACATCAAAATGGTATAAGCCACACATGATATGGTCCTCACACACACACAAACAGTTGCCAGCATTAGGATTAGAACTCCTGCCTACCTAGGTGTTCCTACCATAGTGCTACACAGTTATCAAACGTGCCACAGAGCTTATACACTTCCACCTCTTCCAAAGGTACTTCTAAGGTGGATGACATCAATAAGTCTACTAAATTGGAGTGAAGGGAAGTGTAAAGGGCAATAAACAGGTCAAAAATGGCATGAGTCAGACAGTAGATGATTCAAACACACATACATAAACACATTTTCCAGTACTGGGATTAGAACTCCTGCCTATCTAGGTATTCTTATTACAGTGCAGAGCAGTTATCAGGCATGCCACACAGTTTACATAGTTCCACCTCTTCTAAAGGTACTTCTAAGGTGGATGATATCAACAGGTCTACTAAATTGGAGTGAAGGGAAATGTAAAGGGTAATATACAGGTCAAAAATGGTACGAGTCAGACAGTACATGACTCACACACACTTGCCAGTATTGGGATTAAAACTCCTGTCTATATAGGTATTCTTACTATACTTCTACACAGTTATCAGATACACCACAGAGCTTATACATTTCCACCTCTTCCAAAGGTACTTCTAAGGTGGATGACATCAACAGGTCTACTAAACTGGAGTGAAGGGAAGTGCAAAGGGTAGTACACAGGTCAAAAATGGTATGAGCCAGACAGTACATGATTCACACACACATACATACATACACACACTTGCCAGTATTGGGATTAGTAGTCCTGTCTATCTAGGTATGTCTACAATAGTGTTACACAGTTACCGCACAAGCTACAGAGCTTACTGAACTTTCACATGGCCAAAGCTGCTGATAACTGCACAGCTGTGGTTCAGTATTATAGGTGGCAGACAGTCTGCCTTCTGCACCACCCGTACATCATTTTACTTCTTTCTGTCTTGCACTTCAACTAGCATTATGGCTTGGCACTTCACCAGGTTATTGTATCAAGAAGTGTGGTACATCTGTGAGCCATCAGCAGTACTCGTTCATCACAGATGTCACCCCAGTACTTACTAGTAATATCCAACCCTCCTGACATGTTTGAAGGGCAGTTATCTGTGCTTTCACCCATTAACCTGGTGCACTTGTCCATTCTGGGGCATTGCTGCAACTGCCACATGTACACAGACAACCCTTCCCTCTAGACTCCGAACACTCAGACCTGTGAGGGTTACCTATATATCACCCAATGTGGACATATGCAGTCTCCAGCAAAGACTGGACTAGCAGGTCAAGCGGATAAGGTCAACACCTGTACCACACCATGTGGAACACGTAGCTCACCATGACACTCACTTTGACAGCCATGATATACAGTGAAAAGCCACACACCTACCTTCCCGGAGGCACTCACTGGACATCTATCCAAACAGCACAGACCAGCAAGGCAGACACCCACTCAGAGACCATGACATGGCACATGCCAAGGGACACATATATAACCTACACAGTATGCCCACAACCTAAGCCCCTAAGGCTAACCACCTTTCACAATACAGTGATCATGGTTAACTCAATACTGAGAGACACACATCCCACTTACTAAGTTGAATATGGAGCAGGTAACAGCCAAATATCACTCACATGTCAGCATCTAACACATGACACAGCCAGTCATGCCACTCCACAACAACTACGGGTATCACTCCATATACACGT
This sequence comes from Protopterus annectens, assembly GCF_019279795.1. Taxonomy (NCBI): domain Eukaryota; kingdom Metazoa; phylum Chordata; order Ceratodontiformes; family Protopteridae; genus Protopterus; species Protopterus annectens. Next base: position 1,753,920,579 of record NC_056739.1, read on the forward strand.
GGGTGTGAATGACTTGGGACACACCACCCTGGACTACATGATAGGAGACATGGTTGAACTCTCTGATTATGCGGTCCAAGGCAGCTGTGACAGTAGCCCTGGGCAGTGTACCGCTGTCACCCAGAATGATGCTGTGGTACTATCAACAGATGGTTGACTACAACATTGGGTTATGTGTTACGTGTTATTCTCATTGGATCCAAAACCTCTCTGCTTGGGATGGCATGATTGATAGGATCCAATGACTTGCCATGGATGTTCTACATCTGTCACAGCTGGGTTGCCAGGTACTGGCTAAGGGTCTTATTAGGCAGGGTTCCCAATGTTATTACCACCATAACAGCTACACATGTATGCAATCTGAGGGTCATGCCGCTCAGCAGTGGACATCTAACTGTCAGGATGCTGTCACTCATAGCAGTCAGAGTGGAGGACACATGGCTGCTGTAATGGAGAGCTGGTTCACAGCAGCAGACGGCAGACCTGCAGTATCAGGCTATGACACATTCCACAGCTGTCAGCCCACAAACATGGACCACACTACACCTCCACAGGTGGTGTTGTCTCCATATTCATGATGGATAGCAACACTTCCAGACTAGTATCCTATCATAATGCATTGGAGATACTTCTGGTACAACTGCCTTGGGGTAATAGTGCAACCCAGACCATAGCCTGCTATGAGTCCACATCTATGTCCCTAGACTGTCAATGCACATTCCTCAACACTCTGCCATGTATGATGGTCCAATGCAACACTGACATAGTACGAGTCTTCAACTACTGCACCATCACCTGGGGAATGTAGCCAAGGACCAGTACAGTGGCCTAACACTTCTGGGATTCATCATTTCCATTGCCCTAGACCAGCTCATACTGACCCTTGGTAGAAGATGCAACAACCTTGACCTGTGTTGACCACTTAAATATGGGACCATTGCTCTTCCCCAGATGTCAATCCCTGCATGGTGAGATTCAAACAGGCTGTAATCAACATGGAACTCAACATGTCGGCTACACCCCCCACAAAGATAACCACCTGGCAAAACCTCTCCTAAGCTGACTTTGCAGCCATGAATAAAGGGGTTGATGTTTTCACTGCACCCATGGCAATGGGAAGTAGCTGCATGACTGTGGAATCATACACATAGGCATTGTACAAACAGGTACATGAATGCATGGTACTAGACAGAGCCGACAGAACCCAGACACTGTCCACCAAACACTGGGAGACAATGTGATGGTCCCCTGCCATTACTAAAGTGTTCATCAGAAGAAGGACTCTATTGCAGGGAAAGGTGGTGTCCCATGACTGTTGAACTCCATTATTAGCCTCAAACACAACTTTGGATCCTTCATGGAATCCCCAACAGGCATCTATGGCAGCAGAGATGCAGCAGACACTGATGACAGTCACAACAGCCTTTGATAGTTACAGCAACAACCTTCACAGCATTAAACACAAGTGGTGGGAGTTACTGCACAAAGCTAATACCTATCCTGAGGCAACATATATCGGCCACAGTCTTGGCAACACATTCAGTGCCAGCTTTACCCCTCTCTTCCCCCACAAGTGAATTGCTGAGTGAATGTGGTCTCACATGCTGTACCCCATTTCCGTTCTAGGTGTGTGTGTGTCACCAGGATGTGGCCCTGCAGCAAGGCCACAGGGTATGGCAGTGTGGTGACACATCCATCATGTCATAGGCAGGGTACAGTATGTGCAGGGTACAGTATGTGCACAGTAATCCCCTGTCTGTAACACAGTGATTGCATATGCCTCACAGATTATAGGGCTGAGGGTTATACATAGGTACATGTTGATATACAACATCTGTTGTAGAATGGAGAATGGTACATGTTCTGATTTGGCTACACCTCTGATTGCTAATAACCACAGCCACAGGGGATATTCATCAACCAAACACACTGGGATTACTATTCACACACACACACACACACACACACACACACACACACACACACACCCACACACACACACACACACACACACACACACACACACACACACACACACACACACACACACACTTGCATTTGCCAGTACTGAGATCCATAGGTTAATTGCTTCATAGGTGTGTAGTAGGTAAATGGGCCTGAAGACTCTACAAGGCTAGCCCAAGGGAATACCCTGGCATCAGGCCACATGACAATAGACCCCAGTGTGGCTCAGGAGTATAGTCACTGGAGTGGTCCCCAGGGGTGGGTATTGTATTCCCCATCCACTCATCCAGGTTTCTGTTGTGGGTGGCCAGTGATGTGCACTGCTTCCTATGTATGTGATCTATATTCCATAACATGGACAGTGTCTGGGTTGTGCACATGTCCCACATGCATTTTTTTTATGTCTGGAATTATGCTTGAGGTCTGAGGGGCATGTTGTGTGGACAGACTGGTATCTTCTTATGTAGCATTTCTAACCTCATTTGGTGAGACCTAGCTATATAACTGAGGTAGTGATTGCACCTACATTGACAGCATGATATGGGTATTCAGTGGAGTTAGCGGCATCTGTCCATACAGGGCATGTGTATAAGGCATGGTATTCCCTTTGTGGGGTATGTTTGCAGACTCTACAGTTGTTGCAGTCGTCCAGTGGGGAACATGGCAAAAGGGCCACTGTAAACATTGATTGGGCTACTGAGGGGATGGAACAGGGCACCATGTCCTTTTACTTGCTGGTTAACACACAGTCAGGAGATGTAACACATCTAAATACTTTTTGATGTCATTGGCACTGTTGTGGTCAAACATGTATGTAGTCCACTGCAATCACACTGTGGGTACTATCTGTGAGGCAATATGCAGGGGAACTACCAATATAGTGGTTGCTGCCTAGCCAAGTGTGTCTGTGTATGATACGTGGGTGGAGAGTGGTCTTTGAGTAATAGAAAGGTTGCCTATATTGTTCACTAATCCATACTGTCACATAGTCATTACTCATGGTACTAAACATTCAAGGCTGTGGATTGCCTACACCATCCTCTATGGTGTTTGACAACTGCTGGCCTTGTAATGTGGACATTGTGACATATACAAGGTCCTCAACATAATAATTTAAGAAAACCCACTCCCCAATGGAGCCTGTTATTGCACAATCGCAATGACCCCCACACAGGATACTGATGACAGCCACACACACACTTGCCATTCCTTTGTTTCAAACCCCTATCTAGCTATGTATTGCTACTACAGTGTACCGCATTTATCACGTGCACCACAGAGCTCACAGGATGGATGTTTTCCCAAGGTACTTCCAAGGTTAGGAATATCACCAGTCCTTGTAAATACTGGCATTGGGTGATATAGTGGGTGAGAGATTCCAAAAAAAATTTATCCTACGCACACATTCACATTTTCCAGGGGTGAGGTTCTTTTCTAACCATCATGGTTACACATTTACCATATGCACCACTGACCTTACATGGTTTAGCATTGCCAACAGTTACTTCTGAAGTGAATGATATCTGCAGGACTGCTAAAGCTAGGCACTGAGATGTGTACTGGGTGTACATGTGGCCAAAATCTTTGTGGTACAGACATACATATGTACACACACAAACACTTGCCAGGGATGAGTTTCAAACCCATACCTATGTAATTATTGCTACTATATTGTTTTGCATTCATCGAGTGCACCATGGAGCTTACATGCTGGAGAGTTGTGCAAAGGTATCTTTGAAGCTGAATGACATTAGCAGCTGTGCTAAAGGAGGGGTAAAGGAAGTATTGTAAGTGTGAATGACCACAAAATCAGGTCTTTATAAGGATACACACATTCTCTCACACAAACACTCACATTTACACAGTTGCCAGGAGCAAGATTGGCACTCCTATCTAACTAGCTTACTACACTATAGTATTAAGCAGTTATCAGGAGCACCACAAAGGCTACATGCTGAAGAGTTGTCCAAAGGTATCTTTGAAGGTGAGTGACATCAGCAGCAATACTGAAAAAGGGGTACAGGAGGTTTAGTGAGTATGGCCTCAACCACATTCATCTAGAAACACACACACACACACACACACACACTCACACACAACTTTACATTTGACAGGACTGAGATTACAACTGCTACATGGATACCTATTTGTACTGTAGTGTTACACAGTTATCACAAGCACCACTGACACTATAGGGCTGAAGGCTAACCAAAGGTATTTCTACAGTGAATGACATCAGCACATCATGTGATATAGGCCAATGGGATGTGCAGTGAGTGGGACAGGCCTCATAATGGGATTCTCTCTGTCACTGTCTGTTTTTCTCTTCCCCCACATCTCTGTGTGTGTATGTTTGAAATATTATATTATGTTGGCCTTGGATATGTGTGTGTATTCCTATCCAATGTGTGTGTGTGTGTGTGTGTGTGTGTGTGTGTGTGTGTGTGTGTGTGTGTGAAGTATTAATGGTGTACAATTTGGTGTGTCTGCACAGACACTGTGTTGTGAGACATGGGCTTCATTTCTGTAGTCTACTGTGTTGTGAGATATGGGCTTCATTTCTCTAAGTGTAGGAGCATGTCCAGTATAACCTTCTATATTGAGTTTGTGCATCCATTCCAAAGAGGGTTGGACTCCAGTTCAGGGTTTTGTGTGCTACAGCTACACTTAGCAAACTGTTTCTGCAGGATATCTGTAGATGGGTTACCAATATGGAGACACAATGGGCTTAACATACAGGGAATAGTGTAACTATTGCTATCTGTGCTGCTTGTGTGACATGTTTGGTTGTAGTACAGATATTCTGACATATGTACTGCTTTACACTGTGATGTGTCATGTCATCAACTACTGACAGTTATCATTCTTTGCTCACAGTTATCTACTGGGAAATACAAGATGAATAAAGCTGAGACCAATAATCTGAGGCATATAGACTACACGTTCTGGCACACACCTGCCATTGTGGAGGGGTAGCTACAGACAATAGACTGCTGGTTCTGTGTAAATGGTGCAGCACCTTGTTATTATGCTGGCTGGGGTTCCCTTCCTTGCGCTTTTTTCAACTTCACGGAATGGCCATATCCTGCTCGGGCCATACATCTCAGCTGTGCAGATATACCCAGGTTATCTAGAGGCAGGACTCATATATCTGGACAGTTTACCTTCACACTGTGGTTTACAAGCGGTTTTGTGCCTATTCATTCATGGGTTTGCAGTCAGGAGTAGTATGGGCAGACATTAGAGTTTCAGACTTCACACTCTCCATGACATCCATGCTTTTACATCCCCCGCTGTTGTTCTCTCCTCCACCTAACATTATGCAAGCAATATCTCAGAGGTATCCCTATAGCTAGGTCTTTATCCCAGTAGTAGTTATGGCAGTCCTTGCAGTAGGACATGGGGAGGCATGCTACCAGCATTTGTCAACATGGCCTTGCATTTGTTTTCTGTTTACTGTGGTAAGTTGTTAGTTGGGACCCCCTGACACTGCATACATTTGCACCATGGTTGAGGCATGGGCTTATGACAGAGGACTGTAGGCCATTTGAGAGTGCTGCAGGCCATCTGTTACTGCATTTCTACATGGGATTGTGTGTGGGGGGGGGTGCACAACTGCAGCCTTTAACATTTGAAATGACTACTGGTATTTCAGTAACTCTGCTGGCTTCCATTTCATATTGTATTGTGACCTATCATGCAGACAGGAGGCATATCAGTAGAGTACACATGTTAGATCTTAATAGCATATATCTCATTTTCAGACTTCTTACCCTTCTGAACTGGAATGAACTGCCAGACCTGTTGTAGTATGTTTGTGTAGGTCTGGTGGGGGGCTGTTCACCATTGCCATCATTTGGAGGCCTTAGCCCAGCCTTTCTTCATGGTCATCTACACCTGTCCTGCTGGGTGAGGCTGGTGGTAAATATGTGACCCTCATTTACAGCCATGTGTGTGACCTATTGATACCCACAGTTCTTTGGGCCATCATATGTACTGCAGAGCGGATTTCACCTTGCGTAGTGCTGGCTAGTATGTTGATACCAATATTTGTTATGAATTTCCTGCTGTTCCATATAGCTGTTTGCTGCTATCCCATTCAGCCAACCAACTCCCTTGCATGCTTACATCCATATCATACATACAAGTATGAAAACATACTACTCTATTCAGTAATTGACAGGAAGAGTGACTTATCTTATTGCTGGGCCAGTACTGAGGACATTGCTGGAGGGCTGACTATGTTGGATACACATAGTACACTCCATGTACTTGGTAAAGCTCAGGTAGTGTCATGTTTGGCATCCCTTTTACTGTATGTGTGAGTCAGACAGTGGTATCAGTCCCTGGGTCTCTACAGTATCAGTGTGTGTGCTATGCATTGCCTCTTTGCCAAGGCCTGGGCATACTGTGCACACCTCCTTCTGCCTACAGGGGCAGGTTCAGGATGTTCCTCCTCCGATTCCCTCTGTGCCTGTGCTGGCCTTGGCAATGGTGGGGGGCTGTGTGGCCCTGTCCCATGCTGTTCCTGCTGCAGCTGTTTCTGCAGGATCATATTGTGTAGCATGGCACATACTATGAACATTTGTGTACATGTAGCTGGAAAGTATTGCAAGGCTCCACCGGATATGTCAAGGCAGTGAAACCATGACTTGAGCATCCCAAACACATGCTGTACAATGATCCTGGTTTGTGCGTGTGCCTCATTATGGTGTTCTTGTTTGGATGTGTGTGCATTTCTGATGCATGTCATCAGCCACGGCTCCAGTGCATAGCCAGCATTCCCCACTAGATGGCCATATGGGATGTCCCCCCTGGCAAATGCCTGATACAGCTGTGAGCAATGCCAGATGTGGGAGTCATGATAGCTTCCAGGGTTTCCAGCACACATATTCATGCTAATTCCCTGGGCATTGCACATGACCTGGCAGTTGATTGAGGGAAAGCCCTTGCAGTTTATGTAACCCTGTCCCAGTCACCGGGTGGTGCTTTGATGTGAATGTGCATGCAGTCTATAGCACCAACTACCTCAGGGTATTCTGCTATATGGTGGAAGAAATGCATACGTGTGATTAGCATCTCATGGGCAGTGGGGAAATATATGTGCTCATTGGCATGTTGTGTCATGGCATCCAGGAACTGGTGGAGTATCCTGGATGCTGATGCCTGTGAGACCTTCATGATATCCCCAGTTGGACTCTGGAAGGTATCTGTGGCTAGTATTCTTAAGCTTAGACATATCTTGGTATCGACTGGGATGGGTTCCCCTCTATTAGTTCTGTGTGTAAGGCGTGGCCGCCACAGCTCAACGATTTACTGTAGAATGTCCCTGTCCACCCTATAGCACTCTACTATCTCCAGCTCATGTAGACCCTGGTAGGTTACCCTGGGTGTGTACACTCTTCTCCTCCTCCTCACTGTGGGTCAGTTGTCAGCATTCTCCTCCTCACCACCCTCAGTCTCTAGCACATATTGATGGAGTAAAGCAGCAGCAGCCTCTAACATTTTTAGTTAGTTTTGCCAGTTAAAAGTCCCCCGTCTGTGTACACCAGTCATGTAGAGTTTATGGGAAAAACTAGTCAGTAGGGTGTTTGCATTGTTTATTAGTGTGCTGGGCTGCTGCATGTGTAATTGGCTGATCCTAATACATTTCACCTGCCAGCTAAGCTAGTTCTCCTTGATTGCCTTCCTACTGCTGTTTCCCCTTTCCAGTTCCTCCCTATTTAAGCCGTGAGGTGTGTTGCGCATACCCAGTGCTCAAATGTAAACTGTGATTTCATTTCCTCTTTTTTTTTTCTTTTTTTTTTGTAAAATTAAGTAAAGTAACGGCAGAGCAATAAGCTCCCATAGCAATTCGTTATGGTAATATATGTTTCATCCACAACTGGTTGCTGCAATACTCAACTATTTATAAACAAATGTTTATAATAAATCGAACTCACATAAACGATAAAATAAATAAATTTATTTGTAAGATCAGCAAGCGCTTTCACCACTAAGGCTTCTTCAGGCTATCAGAACATGTTCAAAGTGCGTACTTTTATATAATTGATTTAATGACATCATTTCCTCTCCCACTTTATTAACTGTTTAAATTAAATCATAGTTAAAATTTTTATATTTTAAATATTTTAAATAATCATGTATATATAAAAACTCTTCCTATAAAACATGTAAGAATAAGAATAAAAATAAAAATAAACATATATATGTATATATGAACAATCACTTTCATGTTCTATAAATTCTTACATTTCCATTGTGAGCGCTGTCTGAATGCATCAATTTATGCAACAAATATTTCATCACATATTACTAACTTATATACAATATATTAAAAAAAAATTTATTATTCAAATAATTAATTAAAATTGTAAAATCCCGAAAGAACATATAAATAAATATAAATACAAAGCATTTTTCATATATAAATATATAATGAAAGTTCATGCTTTGTATTTATATGTTCTTTCAGGATTTTCAGGGCCACTCATGCATGTGAAAACAGCACTTTCCTGGATCGCTCGCCGGCCATTTTCCGTGTAGGACCTCCTACACTGTTCCTGCATGGAAATCAGCCATTCGTGAATCCCGGGGTTTTTTAGCATATTTAACTTCTGAAGGACCTGCTGGATATTGAGCATATTGTTCTTTGTAGGAAGTTTGCAGCCTCATTGTTAACTAGTTAATGATTAAGCAGGACATTCCTGGCTTCTCTACAGTGTTTCAATTATTTTGTTCCTCTCTTACAGAGTGCATTGATGACTTCCATGTTTAATGGCAATACTGACTGTGATAGCCTCTCTTCCCCAGGACAGTAATCAAGGACCCTCAATCCTCACCATTGACACTGGTGAGAGATGGTCACTAAAAACAGGAATGAATTTACAGAGCATTTTTCAGATGCACCTCTTTGTGTCAAGCACAGTTTCCCCCAATAGCACACAGGGAACATGCTCCCGACCTGGGACTAGACTCTATCTCTCCAGATCCCAAACAAGACTCACTTTGGAGCACTGTGTCCCACTTCCAAGTAGTTGACACCCCCCACCTAGATATTTGATTTTCACACACACACACACACACACACACACACACACACACACACACACACACACACACACACACACACACACACACTCCTGGGAAAGGCTAGTAAAAATTTACTAACTATACCCCCTCTGCCCAGACTATAAGGTAAACACACCACTACCACTCAACCACTCTCAGGCTCTTACAAGGGTATCCAATTATACTTAGTAAAATCAATACTAATATAAATGGTAGAGTGTAACCAGAGGAGCAAGACTTGGAGTGGCTATGGCATCACTAAATTAAGCACAAGTACTCTCAAGATGTTAAAATTATTCTCTAAAAGACCAGCCACAATGAAACATGTAAAATATTTAATAATAAATAATAAAATAGAAAACAAGAGAATACTAAATATCTAAGTACAATAAACACCAGAGTTTCAGTCACAATAGAAATAAAAATAAAACAGTTAGACAGATTCACACGCAGAAAAGCAATATTTTACTAAGCTCAATGTATTTCCTGACTGTCTGAAGAATAACTGTTCCCTACTAACTTAATTAATACAGCAAGGCAAGATAGGATGCTGAGATGCTTACTTCCACAAGGCAAAGTGATGAGCTTCAAACTTACACTGAACTGGACTCGACTGTCATAGACCTTTTATAGCAGGTTCCAAAGAAAGCAAAACAAAACAAACTGCTGTGAGAGTTCTATCCTTTCACTGCTGGTTATAGAATGACATCACATTTGATCACCTGACTTTGGTGCAATACACCCTCAGAGCTTTGTTAAGATCTGTTTCAGTATCTGAAAGGTATAGAACAATTACAAAACTTGTACTCTTCCCTTAGGTTCATAGGTTCATAGGTAGGTACTAGGCTATTGGCCCAAGGGCCTAAGCAAGCCTAGCCAACAAGGTTCCCTGGCTTACACCACCGAAGAAAGTTATTTTCCTGTGCCCCTGTCTAGCAGAGTCACAGAAGTGATCCCTGGGGTGTATTTCCTATTTCCCATCCACTCATCAAGAATTTTCTTGAAGGGTGCTAATGAGGAACTTTGCTTGACATAGATGGGTAGCTTGTTCCAGAGTATGGGAAGTCTCTGTGACAGGAATATATCCCTCCAGCATGTCCTGTTTATTGTGGTGACAAGGTTTAGGTTCTTAGAGCATGTAGCTTGGAGGGATTGGGATTTCTTTAGATGTAGCATGTTCAACAGCTCTGGGTTTGACATAGCTTTATATGTTGTTGTTGTTATATGTAGTTAGTTTTGCCAGTTAAAATCCCGCCTGTGTACACCAGTCATGTAGAGTTTATGGGAAAAACTAGTCAGTAGGGTGTTTGCATTGTTTATTAGTGTGCTGGGCTGCTGCATGTGTAATTGGCTGATCCTAATACATTTCACCTGCCAGCTAAGCTAGTTCTTCTTGATTGCCTTCCTACTGCTGTTTCCCCTTTCCAGTTCCTCCCTATTTAAGCCCTGAGGTGTGTTGCACATACCCAGTGCTCAAATGTAAACTGTGATTTCATTTCCTCTTTTTTTTTTCTTTTTTGTAAAATTAAGTAAAGTAACGGCAGAGCAATAAGCTCCCATAGCAATTCGTTACGGTAATATATGTTTCATCCACAACTGGTTGCTGCAATACTCAACTATTTATAAACAAATGTTTATAATAAATCGAACTCACATAAACGATAAAATAAATAAATTTATTTGTAAGATCAGCAAGCGCTTTCACCACTAAGGCTTCTTCAGGCTATCAGAACATGTTCAAAGTGCGTACTTTTATATAATTGATTTAATGACATCATTTCCTCTCCCACTTTATTAACTGTTTAAATTAAATCATAGTTAAAATTTTTATATTTTAAATATTTTAAATAATCATGTATATATAAAAACTCTTCCTATAAAACATGTAAGAATAAGAATAAAAATAAAAATAAACATATATATGTATATATGAACAATCACTTTCATGTTCTATAAATTCTTACATTTCCATTGTGAGCGCTGTCTGAATGCATCAATTTATGCAACAAATATTTCATCACATATTACTAACTTATATACAATATATTAAAAAAAATTTATTATTCAAATAATTAATTAAAATTGTAAAATCCCGAAAGAACATATAAATAAATATAAATACAAAGCATTTTTCATATATAAATATATAATGAAAGTTCATGCTTTGTATTTATATGTTCTTTCAGGATTTTCAGGGCCACTCATGCATGTGAAAACAGCACTTTCCTGGATCGTCATTGCCATTTTCCGTGTAGGACCTCCTACACTGTTCCTGCATGGAAATCAGCCATTCGTGAATCCCGGGGTTTTTTAGCATATTTAACTTCTGAAGGACCTGCTGGATATTGAGCATATTGTTCTTTGTAGGAAGTTTGCAGCCTCATTGTTAACTAGTTAATGATTAAGCAGGACATTCCTGGCTTCTCTACAGTGTTTCAATTATTTTGTTCCTCTCTTACAGAGTGCATTGATGACTTCCATGTTTAATGGCAATACTGACTGTGATAGCCTCTCTTCCCAGGACAGTAATCAAGGACCCTCAATCCTCACCATTGACACTGGTGAGAGATGGTCACTAAAAACAGGAATGAATTTACAGAGCATTTTTCAGATGCAACTCTTTGTGTCAAGCACAGTTTCCCCCAATAGCACACAGGGAACATGCTCCCGACCTGGGACTAGACTCTCTATCTCTCCACATCCCAAACACGACTCACTTTCCACCACTCTGTCCCACTTCCAAGTAGTTGACACCCCCCACCTAGATATTTGATTTTCACACACACACACACACACACACACACACACACACACACACACACACACACACACACACACACACACATTCCTGGAAAAGGCTAGTAAAAATTTACTAACTATACCCCCTCTGCCCAGACTATAAGGTAAACACACCACTACCACTCAACCACTCTCAGGCTCTTACAAGGGTATCCAATTATACTTAGTAAAATCAATACTAATATAAATGGTAGAGTGTAACCAGAGGAGCAAGACTTGGAGTGGCTATGGCATCACTAAATTAAGCACAAGTACTCTCAAGATGTTAAAATTATTCTCTAAAAGACCAGCCACAATGAAACATGTAAAATATTTAATAATAAATAATAAAATAGAAAACAAGAGAATACTAAATATCTAAGTACAATAAACACCAGAGTTTCAGTCACAATAGAAATAAAATAAAACAGTTGGACAGATTCACAGATGCAGAAAAGCAATATTTTACTAAGCTCAATGTATTTCCTGACTGTCTGAAGAATAACTGTTCCCTGCTAACTTAATTAATACAGCAAGGCAAGATAGGATGCTGAGATGCTTACTTCCACAAGGCAAAGTGATGAGCTTCAAACTTACACTGAACTGGACTCGACTATCATAGACCTTTTACAACAGGTTCCAAAGAAAGCAAAACAAAACAAACTGCTGTGAGAGTTCTATCCTTTCACTGCTGGTTATAGAATGACATCACATTTGATCACCTGACTTTGGTGCAATACACCCTCAGAGCTTTGTTAAGATCTGTTTCAGTATCTGAAAGGTATAGAACAATTACAAAACTTGTACTCTTCCCTTAGGTTCATAGGTTCATAGGTAGGTACTAGGCTATTGGCCCAAGGGCCTAAGCAAGCCTAGCCAACAAGGTTCCTGGCTTACACCACCGAAGAAAGTTATTTTCCTGTGCCCCTGTCTAGCAGAGTCACAGAAGTGATCCCTGGGTGTATTTCCTATTTCCCATCCACTCATCAATAATTTTCTTGAAGAGTGCTAATGAGGAACTTTGCTTGACATAGATGGGTAGCTTGTTCCAGAGTATGGGAAGTCTCTGTGACAGGAATATATCCCTCCAGCATGTCCTGTTTATTGTGGTGACAAGGTTTAGGTTCTTAGAGCATGTAGCTTGGAGGATTGGGATTTCTTTAGATGTAGCATGTTCAACAGCTCTGGGTTTGACATAGCTTTATATGTTGTTGTTGTTATATGTAGTTAGTTTTGCCAGTTAAAATCCCCCGTCTGTGTACACCAGTCATGTAGAGTTTATGGGAAAAACTAGTCAGTAGGGTGTTTGCATTGTTTATTAGTGTGCTGGGCTGCTGCATGTGTAATTGGCTGATCCTAATACATTTCACCTGCCAGCTAAGCTAGTTCTTCTTGATTGCCTTCCTACTGCTGTTTCCTTTCCAGTTCCTCCTATTTAAGCCCTGAGGTGTGTTGCACATACCCAGTGCTCAAATGTAAACTGTGATTTCATTTCCTCTTTTTTTTTTGTAAAATTAAGTAAAGTAACGGCAGAGCAATAAGCTCCCATAGCAATTCGTTACGGTAATATATGTTTCATCCACAACTGGTTGCTGCAATACTCAACTATTTATAAACAAATGTTTATAATAAATCGAACTCACATAAACGATAAAATAAATAAATTTATTTGTAAGATCAGCAAGCGCTTTCACCACTAAGGCTTCTTCAGGCTATCAGAACATGTTCAAAGTGCGTACTTTTATATAATTGATTTAATGACATCATTTCCTCTCCCACTTTATTAACTGTTTAAATTAAATCATAGTTAAAATTTTTATATTTTAAATATTTTAAATAATCATGTATATATAAAAACTCTTCCTATAAAACATGTAACAATAAGAAAAAAAAAAAAATAAACATAAATATGTAGATATGAACAATCACTTTCATGTTCTATAAATTCTTACATTTCCATTGTGAGCGCTGTCTGAATGCATCAATTTATGCAACAAATATTTCATCACATATTACTAACTTATATACAATATATTAAAAAAAAATTTATTATTCAAATAATTAATTAAAATTGTAAAATCCTGAAAGAACATATAATAAATATAAATACAAAGCATTTTTCATATATAAATATATAATGAAAGTTCATGCTTTGTATTTATATGTTCTTTCAGGATTTTCAGGGCCACTCATGCATGTGAAAACAGCACTTTCCTGGATCGCTGCTGGCCATTTTCCGTGTAGGACCTCCTACACTGTTCCTGCATGGAAATCAGCCATTCGTGAATCCGGGTTTTTAGCATATTTAACTTCTGAAGGACCTGCTGGATATTGAGCATATTGTTCTTTGTAGGAAGTTTGCAGCCTCATTGTTAACTAGTTAATGATTAAGCAGGACATTCCTGGCTTCTCTACAGTGTTTCAATTATTTTGTTCCTCTCTTACAGAGTGCATTGATGACTTCCATGTTTAATGGCAATACTGACTGTGATAGCCTCTCTTCCCCAGGACAGTAATCAAGGACCCTCAATCCTCACCATTGACACTGGTGAGAGATGGTCACTAAAAACAGGAATGAATTTACAGAGCATTTTTCAGATGCAACTCTTTGTGTCAAGCACAGTTTCCCCCAATAGCACACAGGGAACATGCTCCCGACCTGGGACTAGACTCTCTATCTCTCCAGATCCCAAACAAGACTCACTTTGGAGCACTGTGTCCCACTTCCAAGTAGTTGACACCCCCCACCTAGATATTTGATTTTCACACACACACACACACACACACACACACACACACACACACACACACACACACACACACACACATTCCTGGAAAAGGCTAGTAAAAATTTACTAACTATACCCCCTCTGCCCAGACTATAAGGTAAACACACCACTACCACTCAACCACTCTCAGGCTCTTACAAGGGTATCCAATTATACTTAGTAAAATCAATACTAATATAAATGGTAGAGTGTAACCAGAGGAGCAAGACTTGGAGTGGCTATGGCATCACTAAATTAAGCACAAGTACTCTCAAGATGTTAAAATTATTCTCTAAAAGACCAGCCACAATGAAACATGTAAAATATTTAATAATAAATAATAAAATAGAAAACAAGAGAATACTAAATATCTAAGTACAATAAACACCAGAGTTTCAGTCACAATAGAAATAAAAATAAAACAGTTGGACAGATTCACAGATGCAGAAAAGCAATATTTTACTAAGCTCAATGTATTTCCTGACTGTCTGAAGAATAACTGTTCCCTGCTAACTTAATTAATACAGCAAGGCAAGATAGGATGCTGAGATGCTTACTTCCACAAGGCAAAGTGATGAGCTTCAAACTTACACTGAACTGGACTCGACTATCATAGACCTTTTACAACAGGTTCCAAAGAAAGCAAAACAAAACAAACTGCTGTGAGAGTTCTATCCTTTCACTGCTGGTTATAGAATGACATCACATTTGATCACCTGACTTTGGTGCAATACACCTTCAGAGCTTTGTTAAGATCTGTTTCAGTATCTGAAAGGTATAGAACAATTACAAAACTTGTACTCTTCCCTTAGGTTCATAGGTTCATAGGTAGGTACTAGGCTATTGGCCCAAGGGCCTAAGCAAGCCTAGCCAACAAGGTTCCCTGGCTTACGCCCCCAAGAAAGTTATTTTCCTGTGCCCCTGTCTAGCAGAGTCACAGAAGTGATCCCTGGGGTGTATTTCCTATTTCCCATCCACTCATCAAGAATTTTCTTGAAGGGTGCTAATGAGGAACTTTGCTTGACATAGATGGGTAGCTTGTTCCAGAGTATGGGAAGTCTCTGTGACAGGAATATATCCCTCCAGCATGTCCTGTTTATTGTGGTGACAAGGTTTAGGTTCTTAGAGCATGTAGCTTGGAGGGATTGGGATTTCTTTAGATGTAGCATGTTCAACAGCTCTGGGTTTGACATAGCTTTATATGTTGTTGTTGTTATATGTAGTTAGTTTTGCCAGTTAAAATCCCGTGCCTGTGTACACCAGTCATGTAGAGTTTATGGGAAAAACTAGTCAGTAGGGTGTTTGCATTGTTTATTAGTGTGCTGGGCTGCTGCATGTGTAATTGGCTGATCCTAATACATTTCACCTGCCAGCTAAGCTAGTTCTCCTTGATTGCCTTCCTACTGCTGTTTCCCCTTTCCAGTTCCTCCCTATTTAAGCCCTGAGGTGTGTTGCACATACCCAGTGCTCAAATGTAAACTGTGATTTCATTTCCTCTTTTTTTTTGTAAAATTAAGTAAAGTAACGGCAGAGCAATAAGCTCCCATAGCAATTCGTTATGGTAATATATGTTTCATCCACAACTGGTTGCTGCAATACTCAACTATTTATAAACAAATGTTTATAATAAATCGAACTCACATAAACGATAAAATAAATAAATTTATTTGTAAGATCAGCAAGCGCTTTCACCACTAAGGCTTCTTCAGGCTATCAGAACATGTTCAAAGTCGACTTTTATATAATTGATTTAATGACATCATTTCCTCTCCCACTTTATTAACTGTTTAAATTAAATCATAGTTAAAATTTTTATATTTTAAATATTTTAAATAATCATGTATATATAAAAACTCTTCCTATAAAACATGTAAGAATAAGAATAAAAATAAAAATAAACATATATATGTATATATGAACAATCACTTTCATGTTCTATAAATTCTTACATTTCCATTGTGAGCGCTGTCTGAATGCATCAATTTATGCAACAAATATTTCATCACATATTACTAACTTATATACAATATATTAAAAAAAAATTTATTATTCAAATAATTAATTAAAATTGTAAAATCCCGAAAGAACATATAAATAAATATAAATACAAAGCATTTTTCATATATAAATATATAATGAAAGTTCATGCTTTGTATTTATATGTTCTTCAGGATTTTCAGGGCCACTCATGCATGTGAAAACAGCACTTTCCTGGATCGCTCGCCGGCCATTTTCCGTGTAGGACCTCCTACACTGTTCCTGCATGGAAATCAGCCATTCGTGAATCCCGGGGTTTTTTAGCATATTTAACTTCTGAAGGACCTGCTGGATATTGAGCATATTGTTCTTTGTAGGAAGTTTGCAGCCTCATTGTTAACTAGTTAATGATTAAGCAGGACATTCCTGGCTTCTCTACAGTGTTTCAATTATTTTGTTCCTCTCTTACAGAGTGCATTGATGACTTCCATGTTTAATGGCAATACTGACTGTGATAGCCTCTCTTCCCCAGGACAGTAATCAAGGACCCTCAATCCTCACCATTGACACTGGTGAGAGATGGTCACTAAAAACAGGAATGAATTTACAGAGCATTTTTCAGATGCAACTCTTTGTGTCAAGCACAGTTTCCCCCAATAGCACACAGGGAACATGCTCCCGACCTGGGACTAGACTCTCTATCTCTCCAGATCCCAAACAAGACTCACTTTGGAGCACTGTGTCCCACTTCCAAGTAGTTGACACCCCCACCTAGATATTTGATTTTCACACACACACACACACACACACACACACACACACACACACACACACACACACACACTCCTGGGAAAGGCTAGTAAAAATTTACTAACTATACCCCTCTGCCCAGACTATAAGGTAAACACACCACTACCACTCAACCACTCTCAGGCTCTTACAAGGGTATCCAATTATACTTAGTAAAATCAATACTAATATAAATGGTAGAGTGTAACCAGAGGAGCAAGACTTGGAGTGGCTATGGCATCACTAAATTAAGCACAAGTACTCTCAAGATGTTAAAATTATTCTCTAAAAGACCAGCCACAATGAAACATGTAAAATATTTAATAATAAATAATAAAATAGAAAACAAGAGAATACTAAATATCTAAGTACAATAAACACCAGAGTTTCAGTCACAATAGAAATAAAAATAAAACAGTTGGACAGATTCACAGATGCAGAAAAGCAATATTTTACTAAGCTCAATGTATTTCCTGACTGTCTGAAGAATAACTGTTCCCTGCTAACTTAATTAATACAGCAAGGCAAGATAGGATGCTGAGATGCTTACTTCCACAAGGCAAAGTGATGAGCTTCAAACTTACACTGAACTGGACTCGACTATCATAGACCTTTTACAACAGGTTCCAAAGAAAGCAAAACAAAACAAACTGCTGTGAGAGTTCTATCCTTTCACTGCTGGTTATAGAATGACATCACATTTGATCACCTGACTTTGGTGCAATACACCTTCAGAGCTTTGTTAAGATCTGTTTCAGTATCTGAAAGGTATAGAACAATTACAAAACTTGTACTCTTCCCTTAGGTTCATAGGTTCATAGGTAGGTACTAGGCTATTGGCCCAAGGGCCTAAGCAAGCCTAGCCAACAAGGTTCCCTGGCTTACACCACCGAAGAAAGTTATTTTCCTGTGCCCCTGTCTAGCAGAGTCACAGAAGTGATCCCTGGGGTGTATTTCCTATTTCCCATCCACTCATCAAGAATTTTCTTGAAGGGTGCTAATGAGGAACTTTGCTTGACATAGATGGGTAGCTTGTTCCAGAGTATGGGAAGTCTCTGTGACAGGAATATATCCCTCCAGCATGTCCTGTTTATTGTGGTGACAAGGTTTAGGTTCTTAGAGCATGTAGCTTGGAGGGATTGGGATTTCTTTAGATGTAGCATGTTCAACAGCTCTGGGTTTGACATAGCTTTATATGTTGTTGTTGTTATATGTAGTTAGTTTTGCCAGTTAAAAATCCCCCGTCTGTGTACACCAGTCATGTAGAGTTTATGGGAAAAACTAGTCAGTAGGGTGTTTGCATTGTTTATTAGTGTGCTGGGCTGCTGCATGTGTAATTGGCTGATCCTAATACATTTCACCTGCCAGCTAAGCTAGTTCTCCTTGATTGCCTTCCTACTGCTGTTTCCCCTTTCCAGTTCCTCCCTATTTAAGCCCTGAGGTGTGTTGCACATACCCAGTGCTCAAATGTAAACTGTGATTTCATTTCCTCTTTTTTTTTTGTAAAATTAAGTAAAGTAACGGCAGAGCAATAAGCTCCCATAGCAATTCGTTACGGTAATATATGTTTCATCCACAACTGGTTGCTGCAATACTCAACTATTTATAAACAAATGTTTATAATAAATCAAACTCACATAAACGATAAAATAAATAAATTTATTTGTAAGATCAGCAAGCGCTTTCACCACTAAGGCTTCTTCAGGCTATCAGAACATGTTCAAAGTGCGTACTTTTATATAATTGATTTAATGACATCATTTCCTCTCCCACTTTATTAACTGTTTAAATTAAATCATAGTTAAAATTTTTATATTTTAAATATTTTAAATAATCATGTATATATAAAAACTCTTCCTATAAAACATGTAAGAATAAGAATAAAAATAAAAATAAACATATATATGTATATATGAACAATCACTTTCATGTTCTATAAATTCTTACATTTCCATTGTGAGCGCTGTCTGAATGCATCAATTTATGCAACAAATATTTCATCACATATTACTAACTTATATACAATATATTAAAAAAAAATTTATTATTCAAATAATTAATTAAAATTGTAAAATCCCGAAAGAACATATAAATAAATATAAATACAAAGCATTTTTCATATATAAATATATAATGAAAGTTCATGCTTTGTATTTATATGTTCTTTCAGGATTTTCAGGGCCACTCATGCATGTGAAAACAGCACTTTCCTGGATCGTCATTGCCATTTTCCGTGTAGGACCTCCTACACTGTTCCTGCATGGAAATCAGCCATTCGTGAATCCCGGGGTTTTTTAGCATATTTAACTTCTGAAGGACCTGCTGGATATTGAGCATATTGTTCTTTGTAGGAAGTTTGCAGCCTCATTGTTAACTAGTTAATGATTAAGCAGGACATTCCTGGCTTCTCTACAGTGTTTCAATTATTTTGTTCCTCTCTTACAGAGTGCATTGATGACTTCCATGTTTAATGGCAATACTGACTGTGATAGCCTCTCTTCCCCAGGACAGTAATCAAGGACCCTCAATCCTCACCATTGACACTGGTGAGAGATGGTCACTAAAAACAGGAATGAATTTACAGAGCATTTTTCAGATGCAACTCTTTGTGTCAAGCACAGTTTCCCCCAATAGCACACAGGGAACATGCTCCCGACCTGGGACTAGACTCTCTATCTCTCCAGATCCCAAACAAGACTCACTTTGGAGCACTGTGTCCCACTTCCAAGTAGTTGACACCCCCCACCTAGATATTTGATTTTCACACACACACACACACACACACACACACACACACACACACATTCCTGGAAAAGGCTAGTAAAAATTTACTAACTATACCCCCTCTGCCCAGACTATAAGGTAAACACACCACTACCACTCAACCACTCTCAGGCTCTTACAAGGGTATCCAATTATACTTAGTAAAATCAATACTAATATAAATGGTAGAGTGTAACCAGAGGAGCAAGACTTGGAGTGGCTATGGCATCACTAAATTAAGCACAAGTACTCTCAAGATGTTAAAATTATTCTCTAAAAGACCAGCCACAATGAAACATGTAAAATATTTAATAATAAATAATAAAATAGAAAACAAGAGAATACTAAATATCTAAGTACAATAAACACCAGAGTTTCAGTCACAATAGAAATAAAAATAAAACAGTTGGACAGATTCACAGATGCAGAAAAGCAATATTTTACTAAGCTCAATGTATTTCCTGACTGTCTGAAGAATAACTGTTCCCTGCTAACTTAATTAATACAGCAAGGCAAGATAGGATGCTGAGATGCTTACTTCCACAAGGCAAAGTGATGAGCTTCAAACTTACACTGAACTGGACTCGACTATCATAGACCTTTTACAACAGGTTCCAAAGAAAGCAAAACAAAACAAACTGCTGTGAGAGTTCTATCCTTTCACTGCTGGTTATAGAATGACATCACATTTGATCACCTGACTTTGGTGCAATACACCCTCAGAGCTTTGTTAAGATCTGTTTCAGTATCTGAAAGGTATAGAACAATTACAAAACTTGTACTCTTCCCTTAGGTTCATAGGTTCATAGGTAGGTACTAGGCTATTGGCCCAAGGGCCTAAGCAAGCCTAGCCAACAAGGTTCCCTGGCTTACACCACCAAAGAAAGTTATTTTCCTGTGCCCCTGTCTAGCAGAGTCACAGAAGTGATCCCTGGGGTGTATTTCCTATTTCCCATCCACTCATCAAGAATTTTCTTGAAGGGTGCTAATGAGGAACTTTGCTTGACATAGATGGGTAGCTTGTTCCAGAGTATGGGAAGTCTCTGTGACAGGAATATATCCCTCCAGCATGTCCTGTTTATTGTGGTGACAAGGTTTAGGTTCTTAGAGCATGTAGCTTGGAGGGATTGGGATTTCTTTAGATGTAGCATGTTCAACAGCTCTGGATTTGACATAGCTTTATATGTTGGGCAGAGATCACCTCAGAATAGGTGATATGCTAAGGAGTAAAGCTGGAGTTTTTTTGAAACGGTCAGTGTAGGACATCCGAGTCCAGTAATCCTCTTTGTCACGTACTTCTTGTGGCCTTTCCAGCTGCTGCAAATGTCTTGTGAGGTACATTCCTAAAGGGGTGTTGTACTCTATAATGGGTCTAATGAGTGTCGAGTAGAGGGGAACAATGACCTCTTTTTTTCCTGGATATGAACCCTTTTGTGATGAGGTGTGCCACATAGAAGGATTTCCTGACTACTGTCGTGATGTGATTATCAAAGGAGAGACTACTGTCCACCTGGGTCCCAAGGTCTCTTATCACACATTCAGCATTAAGTACACTTCTGCCTATGTGGTGGTTCATGGGTACAGAGTTTTTACCAAAGGGGATGACAATGCACTTTTTGGCACTGAGCTTGAAGCCATGGCTCTGACACCAGGCATCTGTCTTAGTGAGATCCTTCTGTAGGATGTCCACATCATTTGGGGACTCCTGGCTGTACTGTAGGTGCATTTGAACAATCCCACACATAAAAATGCTTTTTAACCTTAGCCTTACTTCGGGATATGTACCTGAACACTGGCGTACAGCAACAGTGGTCCCACTCCACAAAGGGGGTGCCTCTACAGACCCTGGAAACTACCACCCCATAAGCTTAACCAGCCTGGTCTGCAAAGATATGGAAAGAATCATTATGGAACTCATAAACAGAGACATAGGGAACCTACAGACACTTGACCCCACCCAGTTCAGCTTTGTAAAGGGCAGATCCTGCCTTTTGAACCTGGTTGACTTTTTCAAAACAGTCACTAGAGCCATTGATGAAGGCAAAGCAGTCCATACAGCCTACCTGGACTTGGCTAAGACTGTCGACACAATACCCCACTCAGGCATCATAGATAAGCTCAACAGCTTAAACGTAAACCCTTATGTCACTAAATGGGTTGCAAACTGGCTAAAGGACAGAACCCATAAAGTTAAAATCGCTGGAGCAATGTCAGACTCAAAGCCAGTCACAAGTGGTGTCCCACAGGGATCTGTCCTGGGACCCCTCTTGTTTGGCATTTATTTCTCAGATGTTAAAGAAAACATGGGAGGGCTGTGGCTGACAAAGTTTGCAGATGACTGCAAACTAGGTGCCATAGTCGCTACACCAGCGGACACATACATCCTATAAAAAGGCCTCACAGAAATGGACAACTGGTGCCAGAGTCACGGCCTTAAACTAAATGCCAAAAAATGTATAGTCATCCCCTTTGGGAAAAACAAAGTACCCACAAATTATCACATAGACAGCAACCCACTGAGTATGGAAAAAGTAATCAGAGACCTAGGGACCCAAGTCGACAGCGATCTCTCATTTGACACCCACATTGCCAAAGTGGTTAGAAAAACATTCTACCTCGCACACCTCATCATGAAGGGATTCACATCCAGATCCAAGGATGTCATTGTACCCCTATACTCCTCCCTCATCAGACCCATGATTGAGTACAATGCCCCATTTGGTATGTACCTCACCTGGCATTTGCAACAGCTGGAGAGACCACAAAAGTACCTCACCAAGAGGATCAAGGGTCTCCAACATATGTCTTATTCTGCCAGACTAAAGAAACTTCAGCACTATTTAGTAGCATACCGCCTGCTCAGAGGTGATCTCTGCCTGACGTACAAGGTCATGTCCAATCAGGATCTGATGGACATGCTCCACCTCAAAAAATCCAAATCCATCAGGACCATGAGAGCTAAAGACTTAAACCTTGGCACAAGTATGAATAGGACATGCTGGAGGGATAGATTCATAACCCAGAGGCTTCCCATGCTTTGGAACAAGATCCCAGTTCGTATTAGGCAGAGCCCCTCACTGACTCTCTTCAAGAGAAATCTTGATAAGTGGATGGGACATCGTAAGTTTACCCCAGGGGTCACATCTGTGTCACTGCTAGACAGGGGCACAGTAAACTAATTCTGTTATATAAGGGGACCTTCATTGTTTCACTACTAAACAGTGGCACAGTATTCTAAATTTATTCTGTACATTTTTGTACCATTTCATGGGGTGGCAAAAGCCACATCACTATGGCTAGGCTTACAAATGCCCCAGGGCAGATAGCCTAGTAATATACTATGAAAATATGAACTATGAAACTATGGCTCCTAGTTTGCAGTCATCTGTGAACTTTTATTAGCCAAAGGCCTTCTGTGTTAGCCTGTACTTCAGAGAAGTAGATACCACACAGGAGAGATCCCAGGACTGAACCCTGTGGTACTTCACTTCTCACTGGTTTGAAGTCAGATTTGGAGTCTACAACTTTTACATTGTGGGTTCTGTCAGTGAGCCAGTTGGCAACCCATCTTGTGATGTAGGGATTTATACCTAGTTTAGTGAGTTTAGCTATAATTCCGGAATGGGGGATGGTGTCGAAAGCCTTGGTGAGGTCAAGATAGGCTGTGTGAACCACCTTACCCTCGTCTATGGCTTTGGTGACCGCCTCAAAGAAGTCGATCAGGTTCAGGAGGCATGATCTGCCTTTCACAAACCCAAACTGGATGGGGTCCAGAGTTTGGAGGTTACCAATGTCGTTGTTTATGAGTTCCATGATGATATGTTCCATGGCCTTGCAGACCAGGCTCGTCAGGCTAATACGGCAATAGTTCCCAGGATCAGTGGTGGCTCCCCCTTTGTGGAGTGGGATAACTGTTGCTGTGTGCCATTCAGTGGGCACACAGCCTGATGTGAGGCTATGACTGAACATAGTGCTTAGGTGGGGAGCCAGTTCATTCTGAAGTTTGTGTAAAATGCAGCCTGGAATGTTGTCCAGTCCAATGGATGCTGTGTTTTTGGCTTTAGAGAATGCACCTTTTACCTGCGTAGTTGTGATTACAGGGATTATGCATTTGTCCTGTATAGATATGGGCCCTTTATGGGGTGAGGGGGGGCTAAAGTTAGCACTGACCCTATTTGCCAAGATGTTGGCAATATCAGTTGGTTCTGTAATTTTCGCGCCATTGTGCTGTAACTCAGAACAGATCTGGGTGTTGCCATTGAGATTCTTGACATAGCCGTAGAATGCTTTGTGGTTGTCCTTAGAATCAGTGGTGGTTTTGTTTTCGTAGCTAGCTTTGGAGGATCTTATAAGGGATCTCAGCTTCTTACTGAGGCTGACCAGGGAGCTACTCCACTCATGGGATTTTACTCTCTTTTGCAACAGTTTCTTTCTTCTGTTGTAGAGTTTGTTTATGGCAGGGGACCACCAGAATGGCTTCCTTTTTTTGGAGGATAGCATCTTGGTTCTGTTTGGGATAGCACGATCCATGGACTCATGTAAGTGCTTATAGAGTGCATTTGTGTAGGATTCAGCAGTCGTAACTGTATTGTCCATCTGCATGGGTGTCATGAAGTTCACCACTTCTGTCTTAAAAAGCTTGAAGTTGACTTTGGAGAAATTTTTTTTCCAGAATTCTTTGTTTAAACATAAATATTTAATCAGTTAAAATAACACTGTTGATACATTTTTAACATAAACATCTGTACAAGTCAGTGTAGTAGTCAAATGACACAAAATTATTTACAAAACTCCAGCTAACTATGCTGGCATATGTTACACATACACTGCCCTATTCCCCTGGCACAAATGGCAATAGCTCACATCATCACACTGACATGAATGTGTGTTATCCTTACTTAAATATTATGAATTAACATAATGTAGTTTTTCTTATGCTTTCAGTGCTTGAAGGCTAAGGACTCAGCATCAATTACTTGTTATGCTTTCAGCTTTATCATTATGAAAAAGTTTAATGTGCAATGACTTATATAGATGGATGATGGAAACAAAGCAAAACAGACATTACTTGATACATTTCAGTGGTCTAATATTAGTATTACCAAAAGAAGAAATATGAAATCCCTGCTTAAACTTTGTAGCTTTCTGTGCATTCTGTTCCTCGAAGATCTAGAAAAACAAGTTAATATGAGCTAAAAGCTTGAACAGCAGTTTTGCAACATTTATATTAATCCAGTCAAAGTTATTATATATTTTATCTCTTTGGATTTTATGGTTATTGTAATCATAGCGTTTAGCCAGCACACCTTTTTCCTCGTGTTAGTAAGGGTGACAGGGAAATAAACATTTGTTTGAGACTGATAAAACATACATAATCAAAATATGTGTATTTCTAGCATTTGTTACACTTCCTCCCAATATGTAGCAAAGAGTGAAATGGCACAATGTAATTAAAATACATTGTGGTTTGCGTTTATAAAGGTCAAACACACGTAAAGTGGTAGAGATGGGAGGAGGCAAAACTAAAAGAATATACTTAGGGTGCATATGCAAAGAGACGACCTGCAATTAGTATTATTTGTGGCTGTACAAAATTAACTTCCTTGTCTGGAAATTTTGTCCACATACTTCTCCTATGTCTAAGTTTAGACTAGTATAATGACTGTACTATTTAAAGTTAAAACACTGAACATTTCACAAATTTCATAATCTTGGATGATGATTAATGTGCTGAATATATTTCATATGATGAAGAGTCATCCTGATTAGTACAGCCTGAATTAAAGTAATATGTCTTTAGCTATGACAAGGTGGTGAACAGAGAATCTTTCATTACTTGAAAATTCAAAGAAGAGGTTGAGTAAGCATCAGCAATCTTTTCTAAATTTTCTTTTAGCTGCACCTACTGTTTGCTGTTTTCAGCATTTTAGTATTGCTCTCAGAGAGAGAGAGAGGCAGCGAGAGACATACAGAGGGAGAGCCACAGAAATATATATATTTTTTTATTTTGTTGCCTTCACCAACTCGGTATTGACCTTCAAGCCACTTGATCACCCCACGGATTAATTAATTCCTTCCAGGGGTAGGAACTTGCCAGCCCATTTATTTCCTTGAGAGGTGACAGTCAGGTATCGAGATTGTTGCCATCATCTGATGCAAGGTTTAGAGATTTTTTATATCTTCATCCAAATCCCTGCACCCAGCTGTAAGTTACTTTCTCATCAGCTTGCTGTAAGGAATGTATTCCTGCTTCCACACATTAGCCCCCCCCCCCACAAACACATATGTGGTGCACCTTGTAATGCAAACACAGTTGTCAGCGTCCTTCCAATGAACTAACTTGTCACCCTGCCTTCCCCTCTCCCTAAAGTGGGTGAGCTGAAAACTGATACTCCTCTCATACGTCCTCCTTACAAGCTTCTCCTAGTACCTGAGATAACAAACTGAACCCAGGCCACTGATTTAAAGGTCAGGGCTTCATCCTGCTTTACTGAAAGACTCTCGGGTAAGGTTCTTTTATATATCTGGAGTTTGGTATATCAGTTTTTAAAGTAATAAGCCATGGATATTCTAATATGGAGCTTTTTATTTTTTGTTGACACTTTCAGACAGAGTTAATGATGTCATCTCTTGACATTCTCCTGGGTTCAGAAGCATGGTGGAGATCATTTGGCTTTCAATGTCTAAAGTATCTCTGTAATTCTCTAAATTAATACCTGCAGCATCGATGGAGAGACTACCGACTATGAGCACCATAGACACCACTGAGTGTTTCTGATATCACATAGCCATTCACATTTAATGCAGCTAAGTATTCCAAGCTTGTTGAAATTAGTTATGCCTGCAGCCTTGGCTATACGTAGCTTGAATGTGATTTTACTGAAACTTAGTAGTTTCTCAAGTGCTTGAAAGCTCTACAGATACCCATAATTCCCTTCCTTTTCTTTATTCTCTGCAGGCCTTTGGGCTCCTTTATTTCTACCTGAATACTTCCACCTCTCAATGGAAGTGTTACATTAGGAAACTACAGAGAACAGAGCTATAAAAAGTAAAGACTTACTACTACCTACACAAGTGAATCAGGAAAAACTGATGGTCAAGGAAGGCATTCTGATTTAAATGCTATGAATAAAAAGACTGAAGGATTAAGAAAAAAAAGACCACTTGTACAAACAGTATTTGCAACTTATAAATTACATATTTACCTTTTGTGAATCCTTTGTATATGTTATCCGGTAAGACAGCTTAATCAGTGCAGCTGCTTCAGCCTGGATGGTTAGAGCTGCTTGGAGTGGACCTCTTCCCTTGAGTAAACATTATTCCAAATGTCAGAAACCTGTACCATAATGTATAACAAATAGAAACCTAGGTGTCAACATTATTACCAAACATGTTTACTGTTTCAGAAACATGTTAAAACATAAACACAGGCAATGAATTTGAAATACCTGACTATATAATCTTTCAAATGGATAGGCAAGGCAAAAGATCTTGGTGCAGTACAATCATTATTGAAGCCAAACTGCACCTTACTCAACCTGTGTGTATTTTCAGGGGAGATACATTACTATTAACTGTAACCATTGCAACACAAGACAGCTCCACATGTGGTACACCTGCTTAAACCTAGGGATACCAAGAAGCTGCTACGCAAAATGATATTGTGGTTCCATTTCAACTGTGCTGGTGAGCTAACCCTATTGAATGTATGTTGGAATAAGCATGCTAATGAAATTATTTTTGAAATCTCGTCCATCAGATTCAGTCAGCAAATAACTAAACAAGCATACAAGGATGAAAATTCTAGAACTATGAATATATTGGATGGATCTGTATCAAATTATACAATAACTATTAACTCATTGATACTTTACCTAATCACATTAGTAACTACCCTGCAACATTTAACAGTTTGAAAATGCAAACTACCACCATAGGTTCATAGGTTCACAGGCTGCCAACCACACCATCCCTCACTATCTAGAGTCATAAAAACATTCCAACAGATGTCATGAAAAGTTAAATTGAGCACATGGACTAGAAATGCCTGGACTGAACCCAACACATTAACTCTACTATGAATATTCTAAATACCTATCTCTTCAACCTGAAAGACAGTATTCTCTCTCTTGTGTAAGCTCTGGATAAAAAAAAAAAGAACACTGGCATAGATTAACAAGACTAGAAGAAAAAGTATGCCTCTTTGTCCTGCAGCTTGGAAACTGTACAATAAATACAATTATGTGTACTTCTTATTCCAAAATAAACTCTACAAACTAAGTCAAGCAAGAATATTTCTGGACCAAATCAACAGTGTACTTGGAAGAACAAAATCAGTCTGTGAAAACCTATTCGACCTGCCAACATCTCAGATTATGCTTAACAAGTTTACAGACCTTCTCAGAATTATAATATCAGACTATGCCAGCCAACAAGATAGCTCTATAAATATGTATTTGCAAACCAGTCCATCTCCTCATACACTCAGTTTTTGACCCATCACTGTAGCCATCATAAAGATGATATTGTTTAAACTGAAAGACCACGGCTGTCCCTCCACATGTGACCTACCAGTAGGTTACTTAAAAATATCCACTGAATTTGCAATTCCCCTTAGAAAATTAATCAACTGTAAGAAGAGTAATTTAACAAGCTTTGGAAGCAAGCTAAAATTATGCCTTTACATGACAGTGGGGATGAAAGTAAGGTGGCATATTACTGTCCTTTCATGATATCTATCCCACTATCAAAATTACTCAGGCCTATTGTGCACACACAGCTCATGGACTACCTAACTGAGCACAATGTAATTACTGCAATGCAGTCTGGTTTCTGCCCAGGAGAAAGCATACAGACTAAGTTACTAAGGCTGCTTGATCACATTGTTGTGCAGCATAAGTATTTTTGCTTACGTTTTCTTTGAATTACCTGAAGCTTTTAATGTTATAAATCACTCTATCCAATACACAGATTATGATGTCTCACATGTTCATGTACAGTTTTCTGCTGGTTCACGACCTTACTAAATTTACCAGAATTTTCTCTGGCAATACAAACTCACTGCATTCTTATCAAATGTAGGTGTTCCACAAGAATACTTTTCTGATGCCATTACAGCTCAAACTCTTTACCAATGGTGTACACAGAGATATGAATGGTATTATATTAATACAATAGACTAATGATTACACTCTGGTACTCTCTGTTAAAGAATCTTTAACCCACAAATCAGAACTTCGGGATAGTTTTAATTTACTTAAATAATGGATAAACCAAAGTAAAATAATTCACAGAGAAAAGGAGGCTAAGTTAATTATATTTACAAAAAGTGACCCAAACTCTCAAACTCCAACCACAAGTTTTCAAACATCTCTAAGACCACTAGAAATAGTATAACCATGGAAATGCTTAAGAATCACTTCTGAGTATAAACTTAACTTTCATGAACACATGATCATGAAAATCAATGGCCTCCACAGAAAATTGGGGCATTATGCAGGATAACCAGTCATCTTCTTCTTGACTCAGTGGAAGGATTTCAGAACTATTCCTTCAGCTCAGTATGTTATATGGTACTGTGGCTAGTATAACCTCCCCAAAATCAGTATTAACTACCATGACCCCCACTCACAATAAGATAGCAAAACTGCAGCTAATGGAAACAATTAATACTCATTCCTGATCTATACTCAAGAAACTAAAACTCAATATATTAACCATATGTATCTAAAAAAACGAATTCTACCCAGTCCTAAATAAACTATTAATATGACATCCAGCCACCAGGGGGCTTAGAATAATAGCTACAACTTCTTAAAGGGGAAACAAATGAATATATAGGTAGGCAACAGAGCCTCAACTTTTTAGTTTTTGACTGAATGAAATGTTACTTCACAAACTAAGGGAACATCATGCTGCTTGACATTTAAAATACTATATGAGGAATACATTCTCAACCTCAATGCCTTCTCATGGACACACAGGAAGCATCACATGAAACTAGTATACTTCAGAAACCTTTTTTTCCAAATTAATTATTTCCTTTTATATTTTTTATATGTTGCAAATGTTGTAACATATTTTAATCTCTCAGATATTCCTTCATCTTTCATTCCTGTCACATGATTTTTCCTATTTATATTCCTATCTTTCCTATGCTTCTTTATATGTTATATCTTTTGTCACCCACTCTGTGCTTACTCTTCAGTTTTGACTAATTATTACATTGGTTGTATTCTATGCTTATCTTTAAGTTAGGAAAAAGTGTATGCCTTGTACTATATATAATAGGTTCATAGGTTCATATGTTTGTATTAGGCTAACAACCACAGGGGCCTTTTTAAGCCTAGCCATGCATCCCAACTATCTGACAAGTTTTCATACCCTTGATAAGTGTAAGAAGGGCTTGGGAGACAAAACATTTACAAGCAGGGGCCTGGGAGATGAACCATTTGCAGGTTGCTTGTGTCCATTAGAGACAGGTGCCAAACCAGGGATGGATTTCCTGTTTTCCATCCAATTGTCTGAGTTGAGCTCTACTTCATATGGATGGGGAGCCTGTTCCAGAGATGGAGCAGTCTCTGGCATACATACCTGTCTCTCCAGCAGGCCCTATTTATATCACATACAAGGTTTAAGTCTTTGGAGCATTTAATTCTGGTGCTGTTTGCCTTGTTGATATGCAGGAGGTCCATCAGAGTGGGCTCTGACAATGCCCTGTTTGCCAGACATGGATCTCCCCTCAACAGCCTGTAGGAGACAGAATATATAGGGCTTTGAGGTGGTCTACATAGGGCATTTTACTTATGTCCTTTATTCTTTTAACGAGGAACCTCTGTGGACATTCCAATTGTTGGATATACCTGGTTAGGTACATACCAAATGGGACTTTGTACTCAATGATAGGTCTGATGAATGCCAAATACAGTGGAACAATGACTTCCTTGGACATAGATGCCATACCTTTGTTTATAAGTTGCTTAGCATAGAATGATTTCCGCACAACTGTTGATACGTGATGGTCAAAGTCTAAATTACTATCTATGTGTGTCCCTAAGGCC
Source organism: Protopterus annectens (assembly GCF_019279795.1). Lineage (NCBI taxonomy): Eukaryota > Metazoa > Chordata > Ceratodontiformes > Protopteridae > Protopterus > Protopterus annectens. Next base: position 1,753,951,750 of record NC_056739.1, read on the forward strand.
CTCCCTATTGGGTCAACTCTAAGGGGTGTGTTGTCAATATGATAGTTACCAGGGATGAATGACTTCCTGAAGGATACTATTATGCATTTCTTGGCATTTAGTTTTAGTCCATGACTTTGACACTAGGTTCCCAAAGTCATGCCTAGATGCCATACTTATGTAAAACGTTTGTTTGGGGAGTCTTTCTTATCAAACACATACCCAGCTTATATTAAGTAACTCCGAGATTTCCCCTAACGCCTCAGTCCAGCAGTGACAGAGAGATATTCCAGGATTTTTGAGGTGGAGCCATCCCATTTTCAATTTTTCTCTTGAAAATCTATCCTGAGTGCCAATCCCTTCTGGACCTCTATTTATGCAACTTAGTCTCAGTGGGTGAGTGTCTCTGGTGCCTGTGGCACTTTTGGGATTGGAGTTTGTGAATCTTGTGGTTCTGATGGATTTCGGTTCTGAGCATTGGATTATTTTGAGGTGGGGCATGGCCCTGGTATCAGGCGGGTCATGGGTTTGTAGAGTCAGGGGGTCATATATGAGGTTGAGCTGGAGTGATCTTGAATTGTGTGTATAGTCTTTTTGGGGTCTCTCAATTGCGGGTTTGGGCAACTGCTTCCTCTCGGTGAACTTTTGGGGTCTCTGCGGTCAGGTGGGTATGGAGAGTTGGATAGAAGAGACAATGTTAGATCTTGAGATGGATGTGAAATTGCAGAGACAATGATTTGGATGAGAAATGGATGTGAACTTTACTTGCATCAGTACTTGGTCTTTCGAACCACAGTGCCAACTTCCCAACAGCGTGGTGTGATCTGAAGCTCCTGGGAACCTGGGTACCCAGGTCCCTGATATATTCTTTAGTGGTGGTGTTTAGTGGGTTTGCCACCATATACCTTTATACACTTTGTATTTTTTCCGGTATGGATTTACCTTTGGCCATAACTTCCAGACCATGGCTAGGGCCTCTGCTATCCCTCTTTCCATGATCTAACTATGGCCATGTCGCTGTCAGATGTGCTCCGCACAACTTGACCCAGTTTCCAGTCATCCGCGAAATCCTTCTATGGGTAGTGATCCCGAACAATAGGGGAGACAAGAAGTAATAGGGGCCACGTGAGGTCGAAAGGACTGTCTGAGGTCCTGTGGACAACAACTGCGCTAACTCTGACAATTCTCCAGCAACTCCCACCAAGTGTCTGACTGTTGTTGGGCCAAGGTTTTTCCTGGTAAGTGACTCTATGATACTGGGTTAATATTCGTGTCCACCCTATGATGCCGGTGGGGTAGGCTGTATGGACTTCCTTTCCCAGCTTAGGTCAATGGTAACTGTTTGAAGAAGTCGACCAGGTTCAAAGTGTGGATCTGCCACCACCAGGTTCAAACTGACCACAAAAGTCTTGCGCCACCCAAAGCCAATATCCTGGTGGTAAAAATAAAGTCTGTGTGTCCTTGTTTGCTTATGTTCTCCATTATATTTGTTTATGGCTTAGGTTATGCTTATGGGAGCACTTGTGCACCATAGGTGCGGGGTTCACCCGGCATTGCCTTTGGGCAGCAGGCACATTTTGCATGTCCAGTGGGACACACCTGTATCCTTAAAGGCCTTTTACATTACTGGGGAAGTTTAGTGTGGGTTGTGGTTGATGGTATGTGGCAATGGGACGGGGATTGGATCATTCCTTTTAGATTTTGCAGCTTAGCTAACTGCACATTTTGATTTTCACCAGCAAGGTTACATAGTCTGGGAGTGCCTCTAGTTGGGATAGTTTTTGGGATGGGGGGGGTGGGGTTCTTGCTGCGGCTGAACCTGTCTGCCAGTATATGTTCATGCTAGTAGTGCTTCATTTTTGTATCATTTTGGACTAATTCTGGAATATCCTTTAAGAGTTTTGGTTTTTCTACACACTTGTGATTGAATGGCCTGATGATTGCCTGATGCTATTTTTCTCAAAGTTGGCCTTTTTTATTTTGATTTATGAGGATCATAGTTTCTTGCTAGTATCATAGAGACGCCTCCCTTTTTTTGGGATTTGCTCTATCATGTAATAGCTTTCTCCTCTTATTAAAGTTTGTTTATGGCTGGGGTCCACCAGACCTGACCGTTGCCCTTGGTGGGAAAGTCTTTTGTTTGTTTTGGGTTGGGATGCCTGATCCATGCAGTCCTGAAGGTGTTCTGCATTCACCAAAGAGGGGCTTCCACAGCTTGGTTGTTGTTTTCCATTGGCTGGGGGCCTTGAAGGATGGGCTAGAGGGGTTTGGGGCTGTTCCCCCTTCATATATTATATTGGTGTGGTTGATCACCCAATATGATGGTGTTTGGATACATTTATACCCTCCAGTGTCTTCAGGAAGGCTGTGTGAGTTTCCTGAGTTTGAGTAGTTGTGTCAACCTTTCCTGGAGAACATTTGTGTCAGTGTAGGATTCAATGACAGCTTTTCTGCCAGGACCTCTACTGCGAGCTGGTTCTTTTTGACCCAGTCGGACCATCCTGGTAAACAAATGTCAAATAAATAAAAAAAATAAAAATAAAAAGCTCATAATTTGCAATAGTCTGCAAAATTAGTTAGCCAGAGACCACTGACATTGGCCTTGACTTCAGAGAAGTAAATGCCAAAAAGGAGCAGTCCAAGGACTGATCCCTGAAGGACTCCACTTGTGACTGGCTTCTTTATAGAGGTGGACTCCCCATTTCTAACTTCTTGGGTCTGTCTGTGAGTCAGTTGGCTATCCAGTGGGTGACATATGGGTTTATACCTAACCTCTTGAGTTTGTCAACAATGCCCAAGTGGGGTATTGTGTCAAATGCCTTGGCCAGGTCAAGGTAGGCAGTGTGAACCATTTTTCTCTTATCCATTGCTTTGGTGACCGTCTCAAAAAAGTCCACCAGGTTGACTAGGCATGACCTGCTCTTGATCAGTGTCTGGAGGTTTACTATATCATTATTGATCATTTCCATAATAATTCTTCCTGTGACTTTGCATATAAGACTAGTGAGATGTATGGGTCTGTAGTTTCCAGAGTCTGAAGATGGCCCACCTTTGTGCAGACATATGACACTTGCTGTTCTTCATTCATGATGCATGAAGCCGTTTGGAGGTTACAGTTAAATAGGAATTCCAGAGGGCCTGATAGGTCATGTTTCATGCTATTTAGAAGGCACCCTGGGATACTGTCTGGGTCCACTGATGCGGTGTTCTTGGCCTTAGAAAGAGCATTAAGGGCCTGTTCCCTAGTGGTAACAGAGGAAGTTATATTTGATGGAAATTTCTTGAGGGAAGGTTGAGGGCGAGAGAGGGATAAAGTTTGAACTGAATTTATAGGCCAGTAGGTTTGCTATATCTTCCGTCTCAGTATAGGTGGCTCCATTTACAATGAGCTCTGTACACAATTGTGTACTGCATTTGAGGTTGCAGGCATAGCTTAAGAATGTCCTGTGGCTGTCTTTGGCCTGTGAGGCCAAATTTATCTCAGATTTGGCTTTGGTAGATATCATAAAATAATTGGTTTTATATTCCAATTGTCTGCATTGTACTTTATATTTTAATTTTGTACACGACTGGATACTTTATACTGTTGTGTTGTATAAATGTATTTATTATTTTTTTAGCATCCTTGATATCATGTATTTTTCATATATACTACTCTGGAAGTTTTTTTTCCTCTTGGATACTCTCTGAAAATAAATTTATTGACTATGTTGACAAAATATAAACAAATAAATAAGCAACCAAATAATTAATCTAAGTTTATTCAGAATCTCAATGAATTAAAATATTAATAGTTTTTAAACACATATAATCATTACTTTCTGTCACTACTAGTTCTGGTGCCATTTTCTTTGCAAACCAATGATATGACTTAACTTTTCCTGGAATAAAGTCAGCATAAATTTATCTTTGTTTAAAGAGTATCATTACTTATGTGTAGACCTATTTATGGTTCCTGGAAGTGAGAAAGTTGAAAGATATCACAAACACAAAGAGTATATTTTTCAGACATGAATTTTAAATGCACTAATTTCTGATGATGGTCCAAAATTTTCAAGTAAAGAATTTTAAAGATTTGTAAGTGCGTGGATTTTCATGCAGATTACTTTGAGTCCAAGATATCCAAAGAGTAGTAGTCAAGTAGAAATAATGATTCAGGCAATGAAGAGTCTCATGTTAAAGAATACAGGTACAGAAACATAAGATTGCAAAGTATTTCATTATCCTTTACACAGCTGTTGATAACTAAAAGAGTAATAAATAAACTTCCAGTGGTTATTGCTTTATTACCAAATAATCAGGGTAGTGCTTCTCATATATTGGAAAGCACCCAAGCTAAACAGAAGAGTTATAATTTATTTATTTATTTACTTTTGTTTATCAGGTATGTCCCACTGGGCCATTGGCCCATTTTCAGAGGAGGCCTGGAGAGAAAATCTCCAAAGCACAAATATTTAGAAATTAATTTTACAAAAAAATATAAAAAGGCATTCACATAAAATTACAAAAATTATAAGCAAAAAATAATGTTTAAACAATGAAAATACATATTTGCATATGAGCCAAATATTTGCAATGCAATACACATCTGGTAGAAAATCATTTTGAAAGCATGTTAGGGTAGACAAGTAAAAGTGCAATTAAATAAGAATCAGTTGAGATATAATTATAGAGAAAGCGGGAATACCGAAGACATTGAGTTTACATTAATGCAGACAAGCCAAAATGAAGACAGAATGGGAGTGCACATGCCTCTATTGTGTAATATCATAAACCTCCTAAACAAACAATGCAGTAATGTTCCTGTTAATGTGTTGCTTTGTGGAGCATCCATATGTACAGATAATCACACTGGCAAGATATGCTAAAGTAAATGGTTTCAGAGACTATGCTTCCTGCTGCCTGGGCTGAAGGAAGTGCAAAGGAATAGTTTGCACTGATATCAAAAACCATCTTGCTGAGCTTAATATCCGACTGTGTTACACTGTCTTGAGCTGCACTCTTTCCACTCACCATTAGTAGCCAGCTGGGACAGCCTTCAACATTTGCTAATCCAGTTTCTCTGTCCTACACCAGTATGTTTACATCTTAAGTTAATTCTCAGTATTTATTCTCTTACCATGTGTGATGTCCAGATAATTTTCCAATGAACTGCCACCAAATAATGTGACATCCCTCACTATCCTGGTTCAGCAACTAAGGAGCTTCAATTCTCACTACTGACTCCAATGTGAGACTGTCATTTAAACAGGAGGAATATTTCACAATTTTCATCTAAGAGCACAACAAGAACACACTTTATAACCTGGGAGTGGACTGTAGTCTTCTGTCCACCCCATATATAACTCATTATTACATATTTCAGAGCAATGTGTCCCAGCTCAAGGCATTTGATACACTCACACTTAAATAAATTAAATCTCACACATCCAGACATTTCTGGGAAAGCCTGACACAGATTTACAGCTGCATATCTTCCCCAAAATAATAAGGTAATGCACTGCCACCAGAGTGTCTTCATGCCCTTCATGCCCTTTAAAGGGGTGTCCAGTTATGAAAATTAGATATTAAAATGAATAGTAGCAAATGACCTAAGCAGCCATGCTTTTGGCGTGGCTTGGGAAGTTATTGAGGCAAGTATAAGCACTCTCAAATCACTAAAGAAAACACTGCTTGACCAGTCACAATCTAAGTTAATAAAAATATTTAATAATAAACAAAATTATTTAAAAAATATAACACAGTAATTTCCAATAAACAAACAGAACTCAATCACCAAAAAAATGAAATCAATAATGTAGGATAGAAATCCAGCAATCAGAAAAATTCTAACTGATCTGACTGACTAGTTATAATTTCCTAACTAACTAAAGAACACTGTCCCTGATCTAAACTAAATTTCTTGGTGAGTCCTTTTGGGTATCCACTGCACAGTACATCTGTGAACAACTCACAACTGTCTGTTAACTGACAACTAACAACTGACTTCTGTAACTGACAACTGACTTCAACTGTCTTCAGCATGCTGTTTTATAAACTAGCCTAACTGTCATAACTGTTCCAGTTTAATTTTCATTTGATATTTTGAAAATCCACCAACAGCTGCTTGCTAAAAGTTCCTTCCTGTCTTTCAGCTTGTGACAGTAACACATAGCAACTGTCAACATTCCAATGACATCATCTGCAGATCAGCTGACTCCGAGAAAGTTTGCCTTTAGAATCTTTCTTCACAAACATACACAGAATATACTAACACAAGTTTGGGGGAACTTATGATATCAAGCAAGGAAATGATGCTATGAAATTGATGTCTTAGCCCTTTTTTCATCTCTTTCCTTTCGGTAACTCTTACCTACAACCTCCTACCTTATTTTCCTCTCTTAGCACTACTCTCTTTCACCTTTATATAACTTCATCTGTATTATATTAATGGTAGTATGTGCTAGACCTAGAAACATTTTATAATACATTTTTACATTTGTTCATTTACAGTATGAATTTTTGTTGCAAACACTGATGATTTTTTTATCTTTTTGTATTGCATTGTATCTGAATTGTACTGTAAAATTATAACATTATTAATGTAATTCTGGAGATTTTCTTCCCGGGCCTAAGCTGAAAATGGGTAATTGCCCAGTCAGACTTTCCTGGTAAACAAATGTCAAACAAATGACCAAACAAACAAATGTCTTGGTTTAGAGTTCTTGAGACATATACCCCCAGATTAAGCAAACTCTGCACAGAGTGCAGGAATAGTTCAAGACCTGCTGCACGTAATATTGCCGACGAGCGATCCAGGATTGAGGTCCCGGTATGTGCACGAGTGCTCCTACACTATTCCTGCATGGACACCACTGCTATATGTTAATTACCTCATTTGCTGGTGAAAATGAGGTGAATTAGTGATTCAGGAAGCAGGCAGGCATCTGTGCAGGAATAGTGTAACCTGCAGAAATGAATTCGTTACTAACTGAATACATTTCTGCAAATTACAAAACTGAGGCATGACAGCTCAAGAGAAAGCATGTATTCAATGTAGTAGGCATGCCAATGTCCAAATATATGGCCATTGGCATGAAAAAATTGTTGAAATTTTATAAAAAACAAGTTTATTTTTTTTTGGCCAATCCCAGTCGTTAAAGCATAGGGCAGTAGTGTGCAAATGGGTTTGCCATGAAAATAAGAAAAAAAGGGGGGGGATAAGCTTTTATACCCAAATAAGCATTTTGCCATAATAGTCAATGGCATGCATAAGACAACAATACCAGGGAATAGTGGTTGCTAAGGGGAAAGGCTCAGTGTGAGTGTGGTAATTATGAATTAGCATTCTGGTTTATGCAAATAAGGGGACTGATACTAAATCACAGATTTCCTCTCACTCTTAGCTTGCAACCAACCGTATAGGTGCAGCAACACCACTGTATAAGTATAAGAGGTGGATGACCTCATAAGGGGATGTGTCATGCATACTTTAAGCTTATTGGAGCTTTGTGGACCATGTTTGCCCTTAGTTAAGCACAGCTAAGGAAGGGGGGTGTCTCACATTGTTGAGCATTGATTTCCCAGCTTAAACAGGTGTGCGTGCAGCGCATCGGGTTTGAAAAAAAAAAAAAAAAAACAGGAAATAACAGCACTGTTCACATCTGAGCAGTGGGTATTTATGGTGTGCCTAGGAGCTTAAACAGGAAGGCAATGGGAAGGGAAAGCAGCAGTAGGAAGGCAATCAAGAAGAACTAGCATAGCTGGCAGGTGAACTGTATCAGAATCAGACAGTTACACAGACAGCAGCCAAGCACACTACTATAAACTATGCAAACACCTTTCAGTCTGGTTTTTCCCACAAACTCTACACAGATGGGGAAATTTTACCTGACAAAACTAACAAAATGTTAGGGGTTGCTGTCGCTCTCATACATCAATATCTGCAAGAGGCCGAGGATGGTGAGGATGTGAATGCTGACGGCCATCCCACAGTGAGGAGGAGAAGAGTGTACAGACCCAGGGTAACCTACCGGGGGCTACATAAGCTGGAGATAGTGGAGTGCTATATGGTGGGCAGGGACATTCTACAGCAGATTGTTGAGCGGTGCCGGCCCTGCCGCACACACAGAACCAACGAGGGGAACCCATCCCAGTGGATACCAAGGTATGTGTAGGCTTAAGAATACTAGCCACAGATACTTTCCAAAGGGCAACAGGGGATATCATGGGGATCTCACAGGCATCAGCATCCAGGGTACTCCACCAGTTCCTGGATGCCATGTCAGCACATGCCAGTGAGCACATATATTTCCTCAACACCCATGAGGGTTGTCCAGCAATATGCGTCTCTTCCCCCAAATAGCAGAATACCCTGAGGTAGTAGGTGCTATAGACTGCATGCACATACACATAAAAACACCACCTGGTGAGCGGGGTAGGGTCTACATAAACCGCAAGGGCTTCCCCTCCATCAACTGCCAGGTCGTGTTATGCCCAGGGCATTATCTTGAATGCATGTGCTGGCAGCCCTGTAAGCTATCATGACTCCCACATCTGGCATATGACACAACTGTAGCAGTCATTTGCCAGTGGGTCATCCCATTTGGCCACCTAGTGGGGGATGCTGGCTACGCACTGGAGCCATGACTGATGACACCCATCAGAGACACACACACCTGAACAAGAACTCCATAATGAGGCACACACACAAACCAGAATCATTATAGAGCGTGTGATTGGGATACTCAAGTCGTGGTTCCACTGCCTGGACATATCCGATGGAGCCTTGCAGTACTCTCCAGCTACATGTACACAAATGTTCATAGTATGTGCCATGCTACACAATATGATCCTGTGGAAAACAGCTGCAGCACGAACAGCACGGGGAAAGACCACACAGCCCACCACCATTGCCAAGGCCATCACAGGCACAGAGTGACTTGGAGGAGGAACTACCTGCGCCTGCCCATGTAGGCAGAAGGAGGCATGCCCAGTATGCCCAGGCCATGGCAAAGAGGCAACCCATAGCACATACACTGACATGGCAGGAACCCAGGGAATGACACCTCTCTCTGACTCACACATACAGTAAAATGGATGCCAAACATGACACTACCTGTGCTTTTCCATGTATAGGGAGTGTACTATGTGCATCCAACATATTCAGCCTTCCAGCACCGTCCTCAATACTGGCCCAGCCACAAGGTAAGTCAGTCTTCCTATCAATTACTGAATGGAGTAGTATGTTCTGATAGTTGTACCTATGGTATAGATGTGAGCATGCAAGGGAATCGGGTGGCTGAAGGGGATGGCAGCAGATAGTGGACATCTATATGGGCAGCATGAAATCCATAACAAATACTGGTGTCAACATACTAGGCAGTACTAGACAAGGTGACAAATCCCACCGCAGTACATGTGGTGGCCCAAATAACTGTGGGTGTCCATAGGACACACACATGCATGTCAGTGAGGCTCACATACCCACCACCAGCCTCAGCCAGCAGGACAGGTGTAGATGACCATAAAGAAAGTCTGGGCTAAGGCCTCCAAATGATGGCAATGGTGAACAGCCCCCTCCAGACCTACGCAGACAGACTACAACAGGTCTGGCAGGTGTATGTTAGTTCTGAAGGGTAAGAAGTCTGAAACTGAAATGTAGGTCAATAAAACCTAAGATCTGTACTCTACTGATATGCCTCCAGTCTCCATGATAGGTCAGAATACAATAAGAAATGAAAGCCAACAGAGTCCTGAAATACCAGTATAGACATAGCAAATGTTTAAAGTCATCAGCTGTGCCCCCCCCCCACAATGCTATGTAGAAATGCAGTAACATCTAAGTGTGAGGAGTAATATCAGTGGAGCACAGATTGCCTGAGCTGGCCCAATCTACAGGATAGATTGTGGCATGTGTACAATATGCAGGGGTCTGAGTGTTTGGTTGTTGTGTGTTCAATATTGTCTGGAAGTGGTCAGCATGTAGGCATTCAGGGTTGTGTCTCGGTGGCCTATGGGCAGTACTGTGGTTGACAGGGTCATGTTCTGACAACTGCAGGGTCAACCACAATGCTTCTCAGCAATACCCATGTCAGCAGTCATCCATACTCACTGTTCACATGACAGTATCTGTCACTGTCTGAAAGATGGATATGTCATGAACGTGGGCCCATACATACACACAGTACACAGGTGGAAGTACCCTAGACAGAGTGCATATAATGTAGCTGTCAACTGCACACAACTTTGGTATTGTACATACAGGTTAGCAGCACAATAGTTGTCAGTATAGTATGGACTTCTGGTGTAGTCTGTACAATCATTGGAAAACCACAAAAGGCACAGTTATGAAATAATGAGAGACTGCCTATGTCCACGCACAAGGCAACATAAGGGGAATGTCCCAGGTATATCTGTGAGTCAGCTGCAAGTAGCTTCCATATCACACATGCACTCAGCTCTCCCCACCATCAGCCACAGGTTTATCACAGGTCATATCCTTGCTGTTGGGAATGACTACAGTATGACCCCACTTCTGTATGGGAATACACACAGAATGCAGCATGCTGAAGAGGTGTCCTATGCAAGTGTGTCCCTAGCTGTAAGCAGCACCCTGACTGCATCCAGGCCAATGGAGTGATATGGACAGGAAGTATTGCCAGTAACACCTTGCACACTTACCCTGTCACCTCAGGGGAATCCACTGGCTTGCAGCCTGGGAATGTAGGAGTGACAGAATGCACTGTCCTGCTCCAGATGGTCTGCATCACTACTAAATAGCCTGCAGTCCTCTATCAAAGGCCTGTGCCTCTCCCATAGTGCCAAAGTATGGTATCTCATGGGGTCCAAACTAACACAGTCAACAGAACACAAATGCAAGGCCATGTTGACAAATCCCAGAAACATGTGCCTCATGTCCTACTGCAAGAACTGTGGACCTATCCAGAAATACTGCTGGTATGAAGGGGCCAACTATGGAGATACTTCTCAGATATCACTCACATAATGCTAGGAAGAGAATAGACTAACGGGGGGGTGTAGGAGCATGGACTTCATGGAGTGTGTGAAGCCGGAAACTCTGATGTGTGCCCATACTACCCCTACCTGCAAACCCATTAATGGGTGGCTACAAACCTGCTCATAAACCACAATGTGAAAGGGAACTGACCAGATATATGAGCCCTGCCTTTAGGTAACCTGGGTGAATCTGTACAGCTGAGGGGTATGTCCACAGCAGGATATGGCCATTCTGTTAAATCGATATATGTACAAGAAGGGGATCCTCAGCCACCATACTACCAAGGTGCTGGACCATTTACACAGACCCATCAGCAAGTGTATGTAGCTACCCCTCCAGAATGGCAAGAGTGTGCAAGAATGTGTAGGCTGCGGCCCACAATACTGGACTCAGCTTCATTCATCTTGTATTTCCCGGTAAATAACTGAGAAAATAATTATATCTGTCAGTAGTTGACATAATACATCACAGTGTAAAACAGTACACATGTCTGAATATCTCTGCTAACACCAACCATATAACACAAGAAGCACAGACAGCAATAGTTACAGTATCCCCCTACCTTTCACCCATTGTGACTCCATATTGTCAAACTATCTACAAATATCTTGCAGAAACAGTTTGCTAGCTGTAGGTGTAGAACACCAAACCCTGGAATGGAGTACAACCCTACTGGGAATGGATTCACACATGCAATACAGAAGGTCATACTGGGTATGCTCCTACACTTAGAGAAATGAAGCCCATGTCTCACAACACAATGGACTACTGTTATCGGTTATTTGCAGCTGTCTGGCCCATTCACACACACTGCACTTCCCATTGCCCATGTTTGCACTCCTGCTGATGTCAGTCACCTTGAAATAGCTATTTGGGCAACTTTTGACCTTATAAGCCCTGTGGCGCTCATGGTAACTGCATAATACTGTAGTTTAGCAAATTAGTTAGGTAGGAGTTCTAATCCCAAACATGACAACTGTTAAACTGTGTGTGTGTTTGGAGAAGAATGATTTCGAGGCTATTCACACTCACTACACCTCCCATTGCCCTACTTTAGCACTCCTGCTGATGTCAGTCACCTTGAAATAACCCACTGGCCAAGTCTCAACCCGTAAGCTCTGTGGTGCATCCAATAACTGCGTAATACTATAGTATAGCAAACTAGTTAGGTAGGCATTCTAATTCTGGTCCTGGCAACTGTGGAAATGTGTGTTTTGTGTGAAAGAGTGGGTGTGTCTTTTTTGATACCTGATTTTGGGGTCATTCGCACTTACTACACTTCCCTTGCCCCTCCTTTAGCACTGCTGCTGATGTCACTCACCTTCAAAGATACCTTTGGACAGCTCTACAACATGTAAGCTCTGTGGCATGTGCGATAAATGTATAACACTGTAGTAGCAATATATTGATAGGTAGGAGTTTGAAACTCAGTACCTGCAAATGTGTGTGTGTGTCATCAGTGTCCTGTAATTAAAATTAGAGCATGATCGAAAAGCCTATTTGGCTGGTATAGCCTATCCAGCACCACCAGTTATTTGTGGTGGACTAGGCAATTCAGTGCAGCCTATAGACTTGGAGCAGCAAGAGATCATTTCATCTGAGGTTGAGGCCACCCCTTTGGAGTACTTGGGCCATGAAGATCGGAGAGGCTCAGGAACAGGAGGTCCCAACAGTGGAATCCCTATCCACAGGGGAATACGTGGAACCAACCAGGGCAGAGGAACAGGCCCAACAACAATTAAAATCATTGGAGACAACAGAGGTGACTGTTCTAAGACATTTTAATATTGTCCATAATTCATGTTTTGATTTCAAAGTTTACAACTATACAGACTTTCCATTTACTGTTGAACATGAACATTTATTTAGTAAAGGCTACAATTTTGTGCCTAGTAAATTTTGCAATATTGGATATCTAGTTAGTGATTTAAAAATGTATACTAGGAATTTGAATCTTAAATATGTGCACAGACATGATGAATATATTTATAATAATATTAATAATCATTGTAGAATACCAAGTACATATAATCTAGAACTACATCATTTATTTAAGACTTTTGAAACTATGGCAAGATGGATTTCGTTATTATATGGATGAACACAGAGTTGATTATGACAATAAATTAACTGTTTCTGAAAGGAATTTATTAATGGACCTTAGGGGCAAAACTGGATTCAGGTTTATGCAACTGGATAAGGGGGCAGGTATTGTTATATTACAAAATTAAGACTATATACAAAATACATTTAAGCTGTTTTATAGCAGTACTTATTGTGAGGCCTCAGTCAACGAGGTCAACATTGCTTATCAGCGTATTGATTGGGAATTATTCGATATGGTTACTCAAGATCAGATAGATATTGATGAATATAACTATATGGTTGTAGATACTCCAAAAATTCCAGTTGTATTTGGAATGCTGAAAATCCACAAGGATTTAACCAGCCCTCCATTGTTGATTCGGGGTGGTCAAAATCCAGCTATATAGCAACGTTTTTGGATAACAAACTGAAGCTAAAGGTCCTAAGTCTTCCCCATATATGTCATGATTCTTGGCAATTTTTGGACGAATGTAACCAACTTGTTCCATATAGTGAGGGTGTTTTTATTACCATCGATGTCAAGGATCTTTTCAGTTGCATACCCCACACCACGGGGTTAGATTGGATTTCTGATTTTTTGCATACTGAATTCCATATTGAACAAAATACAATCAACACCTATACACAGCTTATGGAAATTGTTTTAAAAAACAGTTATATATATTTTGATGGCCATCACTTTAAACAGCTTTAAGGTGTAGCAATGGGGTTGGCTTGCGGCCCCCTTTTTGCTAATATAGTGATGGCCTGGTGGGAGAAACATTTCCTTTTTACCTCTCCTTTTTTCAAACATATTCCCCTGTATTTACGTTATTTGGATGATTTATTTATTGCACGTACAGGAAATTTGAGTGATATCCCTATATTCATGGAGTATCTTACTCAAACTACATGTTTTCTTCAGTTTACTTATACGGTAAAGGTTAAACAAATTTCCTATCTGGATGTTATGATCACCAAAATTAGGGATGGATATATTAAGGCTACTATTTTTAGGAAGCCAACTTATTCAAATACCATGTTACACTATTCTAGCAGTCATCCTGGACATGTTAAATGGGGGATTGTTAAAGGTCAGCTTGTCAGGGCTGCTTGTATGGTTTCCCAGATTGCTAATTTCCTGGATGAATGTGAGGTTATGGGTAAACTGTTCTTGGATAGAGGGTATCCTATCAGTCTAATTTATAATTTAAAACAGGAAGTCATCAATAAACGAAGGAACGGGTTTTATGTTCCGATATTGAATTGTCAGAATATGCCTATACAGAGTCTGTATATAGTACCTTACTATAATAGTAATAACCATGATTTAAACAAATCTGGAAAAAATGATAATTTGGCAGTTTCAGGATTAAAGTGTAATAGGGGTGATAATGTTCACCAGGTGAAATGTCCTTTTATTAGTACCTGTTCTAGTGACAGCTTGTTGGTTCAGGATATTATTAACAAAAATTGGGCTATTCCTATGCAAGAGCAAAGTATGGTGGATACTTTTGGTAACAAACCTGAATTTGTATTCTGTAGAGGTATGAACCTGAAGAGTTTGTTTGAAAACTCTATGCCCAATAATAATGACAATACGGTATATGGGGGTATGGCACCCTGCGGTATGTGTCACCAATGTAAATATATCTTGAGGAGTAATGTCATCACAATTGGTGGTAAGAAAATAGTAATAAGGGGTAAATATAACTGCCAGTTTTATGGTGTCATATATGACGCAGTTTGTTGCCATTGCCTGGCTTTTTATATTGGGAAAACCCAACGGAAGCTTACTCAACGTATTTATGAGCATGTGTATGAAATTCAACAGCAGGATACTAAAAATGCTCTTTTTAGACATGTAAGAACAAATCCTGACCATAATTTAAAATTTTTGGTTATACAACAAGTTAAATGTGAGGCTAGAAGGGGACCGTGGAAGTTGTATCTCGAAGAAAGAGAGGCCTGGTGGCAAGTTTATTTATTTGCTTATTCCCCACCAGGTCTCAATGATGTAATGCCTATTTCAAGTAAACTTGTTAAAAACTTTTGATAGATGAAGAAATTTATAGTTATTAAAAGGGAATTTATGACATTTAAATATTGTATTAGTGCATTTTTAATCATTTTTTATTCATTATAAAAAAGTGGTTTTATTTATTAAACAGTACATACAAAATGTTTTATTCTGCACAATGTTTAGATATTTTTTTTAAACATATATAGTTGCAGAAACATATGAGTATAAAATGTCAGTTTTTGTGTATATGTATAGGGCTGCGCTTGGTTGCTTGCTGTGTATTTTAAAAGTTTAAAGTGTTTTTTAAAATTGGTAATTTTCTCATTAATTAATCAGATTATTGATTGATTTGTTAATTACATATTATATAAAAGAGCACTAGGTATGTTTGGAAGTTGTCTGATGACGTCTGGTGATTCCTACCTGATGAAAGCGCTAACTGTTGGAAAATAAAGATTTGGATTTGGTGACATCCTGGTTTCCAGCTTCGTGTGCAGTTTTTTCTGGTCCTGTGATTGTGTAATAGCCATTGGGTTTTGCTACATTATTATATTGAGGACCTATATGTTATTATATTGAGGACCTATATGTCCCACTGTCCACATTACAAGGTCAACAGTTGTTAAACACCATAGAGGTTGGTGAAGACAATCTACAGCCATAAAAGTCTACTGCCATGTGCAATGACTATGTGACAGTATGGATTAGTGAACAATATAGGCAACCCTTATAATACTCAGAGACTACTCTCCACTCACGGATCATACACAAACACGCTTCTCTCTCTCTCTCTCTCTCTCTCTCTCTCTCTCTCTCTCTCTCTCTCTCGCCAGAGTTTGGAGTCTTAGATTTGGTGTGTTACTCACACATTTTCTGTCTTTATAAATGCAGTAGCATACTCTGATTGCAGTCGGTAAATGGTAACATCCATGTGTGTTACTGACTTCATATCCCTCATAGATATGTTACAACAAACCCTGTTACACCAGCAATTTTCTCAGTTTATAACAGCAATATGTCAATATTGGCTCTGGGTTTGTGCCTCTGCCCCCCAAGTCTGTCACCCTTTGTCCATATGTCATGCAGTAAGAGGTGGATATGTACAGTCTATCATTATTTATTGACATAATTCCTGATATCAAGCCAGTGATATATTAGACTGCCAGA
Organism: Protopterus annectens; assembly: GCF_019279795.1. NCBI lineage: Eukaryota > Metazoa > Chordata > Ceratodontiformes > Protopteridae > Protopterus > Protopterus annectens. The sequence continues at coordinate 1,753,968,003 of NC_056739.1, forward strand.
CATGTTCTGTTTAGGAGGCCTTATATTTGAGGACAAAACCTGGACATTCTGTTGTAGTCTGTACAGCAGTGAGGTCTGCATACTTATGGTGATTGTTGACAGAGTGTCAGTATTGTGTAGCAGTGTGTTGTGAATATGTTATTTGGCCTGTGTACAGACTGGGGTAGATGTCAGTGTTCCTGGTCCTGTTCGTTCTGATGTTGCATGCTGCTCCAGTTTCTGGTACCCTATCAGCTTATATGTTTGTAGGGCCAGACTGAGACATATCCCATACCACAGTCAGCCATCAGACTACACTGTGAATTGGGCCAGTATATGTAGGATTAGTGTGTGAGTTGCAAATATGATGATGGGTTTTGTACACACAGTCCATATACTGTACTATTAATTAGGCTTGAGATTGGTTGTGGGTATACATCTTCACACTGGTGTCTGTTACTCCGTGCTGTTACATGCCTGTAGTGCCTGCTGTATTTGCAATTACATGTGTATTCCCCCATAGGAAAATTGCATCAGTGTTGTGGAAGTCTGCCTGTAATTTAGACAGTGCTTGGTGACATGCCTAGCAGCTCAGTGTAGTTACCCTAGTGTGAAGTTATGTCCAGATATTTGTCAGATGTACTGTTGCCTAGCCACCATACATGTTATGTATTTCTGACTAAGCAGTGGGATGCTGTGAAGATGTATGTCACTAACTAGTGGGAAGTATGTGGGCTTGGGACCTCTACTCCTCCAGTTAATATATGTTAGGACAGACAGGAGGGTGTGAATGCATCAACTGTGTGAGCTTATCTACTCCAGTATTTGTGATATATCCCCATTTTCATGGCTTTAAACATCCCCTTTGTCAGGCTTGGTCCACATTTCTTGCACTAAGGAGTTCTGTGTATACCTCTCAACTGACCAGATTGTTTCAGACTGTCCACGTGTATTGCTCATATTTCTGCTGTATTCCACATGATCATTACTGTTATTTGTGTGGCACTTCACTATGATGATCTTATGATGTCTGTCAGTAACTGATGGTGTACATGTCAGTCAGAAGAGCTTTCCTTCAGAACATGTATGTCAACAGAAACCCTGTTACTGTAGCAAAATTCTACATTTATAACTGCAATATTCCCATGCACTAAGAGGTTGAGAGTTATGGTGCTGAGGTGTGACTCCACTATATGTTATGGGCATATGTTTATATGTTTATATGTTTTATATATTTATATATATATATATATATATATATATATATATATATATATATATATATATATATACATACAAGTATATATATGCATGTATATATATATATATATATATATATATATATATATATATATATATATATATATATATATATATATATATATATATATATATATCCTTTTTATGTGTAAACATGTGTGTTGTATATTCCTTCTCAGATGTATCTCACCATATTTATCTATGTGTATATTTAGATATAAAAATATGACTGATTCCACACTATTTTCACTAACAAGTAGTAAACAATTGTAGCAGTCAAAGCAGTTCTTCACTACTATTCAGTATGTGTACTGAATGATATATTTGAAAAAGCAACAGGCATCCTTACAGCTCAGATGACTTAGTAGTTAAGTGCTATGACTGTAGCATATTGGGTCCTGGGTTCAAGACCTGTATGGGTTATTTATTTTGTTGCTGGGCTGAACAAGGGTTTATGGAGACAGAGTGATTAAGGCTCTTTAAAGTGGCTTTAAGCTGGTTTGAGCGGGTTTGCACAATGGTAAGCACTGCTAACGTACAGTTAAATGAATGCATGTTTAGACCATGTAGGCTTTGCTTACCTGTGCGCAAATCTGCTTAGCATTTACATTTAAGAAATGCTTAAACCTGCTAAGCATAGCCCAGCCCTGGTAACCAGTGATCACATTCCAGTCTGATCAAATAGCAGGGTAATGACATCTTTAATAAGTGTATTCAACTCCATGTACATAACATGCTTTTATGTGCTGTCATTACAGTAGCAAGGGGTGTGAGTATACTGTATGGAACACCTGAGTATATATGGCTAGTACAACAATCTTTTCTCTTTGTATGTGTTTCATGCTTGGGTAGTAAGCCAGGTTATATGCAGTCACACTTGCATGTATTGTACCATTACATTACTACTTTTAACAGTGCTTTTCCAAGTAAGAGTAGATTTCAGATTGTAGTATTGGAACCATACACCCCTGCATGTAAAGCTGGACTCTGAGTACTGACTATTGTGTTCTTGGTGTTTGAGCTGTATGTTTTTATGTATCTCCTACTGGATATTGATATGATATGTTAGGACATGTTATTGAGGACTGTTGTCATGTAGTAATGGCATACCTATCAGTTTCAGACATCTGTCTTTCCAAAACATTCATCCTAATGCATAACCTGTTGGCTATCTACTTTCTGTCTGTCCTCTGTACAGATGTGCAGATGTCAGGTATTCATCTGGGCTGCTTACAGACAATCTCTGATTGACTGACACTGACATGTCTGCCCAACTGTGTTATGAATGCCACAGCTAGGAAACCCCACTCTGTATGCACCACATGCCATGGATACCTCAACCAGACTACCCACAGTCAACAGAACATGTTTAGGTACAGGTCCCTAACCCAGACACTGGCCATGTTATGCAATATATGTTGCATACATGTACATTGGAGCATCTCACTGGGCCTCTTCAAGAAAAAAAACAGATGAGTGGATGTTGAATTTAACTGTCACCCTGGGGATCACTCAAGTGGCATTAGTTGATAGATGGTCTGCTGACAAATGTCAGGTGGCATGATACCAGTGTACTCACATGCCCTACTTGTCTCATCTCTCCATGGACCTTAGCCTGGTACACACCTAGGAACACCTGCACCTATGGACCCCAGTACTGACAAATGTGTCAATGTGCATTACTGAGAATAACAGTGTATGTGTGTTTGTAAACTTTTAGTTGATAATACCCTGAGGGCCTTCTCGCCCACTACACCCCCCCATTGCTATACTTAGAAAGGGCTGCTGCTGTAATTCACATTAAATGTACCTTGTGACACTCTTCACCCTATGTGGTACCTGGAGCTTGCAGTACCAGCATAACACTGTTCTACAAATGGGTAGATAGGCATGGGTTAACCTCTGAGTCCTGGCAAATGTGAGTATGTGTGCATGTATGTGTGTGCATTGTGTGTGAGTGCGCATTTTTGTAGGAGACAGCATTCTGAGGCTACATTCTCCAAATACACTAAACGTTGCCATACATTATAAGGGATGGTGATGTGGTGATGTTGCTGACATTAGGAGAGCTATGGCAAAACCCTCACCCTAATATCCCTGTGGCATGTGCAATAAATGCATATCCCTGTAGTAGCAATAATTAGATAGACAAGGATTTGTTTTACAGCCCTGGAAAATGTGTGATTGAGGGCATATCAGACAATTATCATGGGTTTCAGTGAGTAAAACAGCCAATGTGGGGTGGGGGTGCTGGATATACTGTCTTTACACCATGGTACCCCCAGTACATATCCCAAGGTCCACTGTATGAGGACCACTGTCACCATCAACCATAAAGGTAACTGATGACACTCTGCAACCCAATGATGCATGTGCTGTGTGCAAAAACTCTGTAAAAGTATGGGCTCAATGTCAAGGTAGTCAGAACTGCTAAACCCAGGTCTGTCAAATGTGTCTATGACTGTATGTGTTTGCCAATGTGTATATGACAGTATGTTATACTATGTATTGTCCATTAACACCCAGTACATCCCCCATTACCATACTGTATAAGGCCTGTTGATGTTGTTCACTTTACAGGAAGCTCAGGACACACCTCACTCTACAAGCTCTGTGTTGTGTGGAGTTAAGGCCAAACACATTAGTAGCAATCAGTAGTTAAGTAGGGGTTCTAATCTCAGTGTTGCCAAGTAAGTGTGTGTGTATGTGAAGGGATCTACTTCAGTTTGCAGAAAATATATTTCCCAGGAGATCAGTTGTCCGAGAACTAACTGGCAAAAGGTAACATTGCAAAGCAATCATCTTGTGGAAATTCATTCCATCATAACTAGTAGTGGATGTGTAAATGCCCTTTTCCCCACTGTACAGCAATACTGGAGTTGGCATATATAGTTGGGTGTGGTTGTTGTGGGCACAGCCATCCACATTGGGGGTATTGTTGTGCGTATCCCCCTTCTTAGTGTACTGTTATACTGTCCAGTTTATGTTAAGAGCTTAAGTAGTTGTTAATCACACTATGTGTGGTTCTACACCACCCCACACCCTCCAAAGTGGGGTGCTATGCCCCCCACACCAGCACAACTATGTATACCAATTCCAGGAGTGCATTACATTGGGGAAAAGGACATATACCCTGACAGTACCATTTCCAATTAAATTAAATTTGGCGGACTGATTATTTACTGATGTGATGTTTTTGCAATTTGGACTTGGTGGAATTACATAGGCCAAAATGAGTTCTCTGCAAAATGAAGTATATCCATGTGAACAGTATTCTCTGTGTATTGCATCAACACAAAAGCCTGTGTGTGTGTGTGTGTGTGTGTGTGTGTGTGTGTGTGTGTGTGTGTGTGTGTGTGTTATTCACAAACATTTGGTGTGTGCCACCCAGTATACTTACCATTGTTCACTGTAGAAGAGCTGCATTACATCAGCCTCCATGCACTCACCTGTATACACCCCTCAGACCTATCAGCAATGTGGCACATGCAGTAACTGTTATACAGACCTGTTACTTGGGTTCAGGTGTACCTGGGATATGACACCGTCAATGTGTTGCCACAGTGCCACACCCCTTTTAGGAAAGACAGCAGACCAATATCCTCCTGACACATAGACACCTAGAACACAAACATAATACATTATAGAGACTACATTCAGTCAGTGTTTGTAACACCGATAATGCATCATGGCTGGACAGCTACACACCCTGACGTGTAAGCATGAAACATTCCAGCTGACAACACTTTAAACAGCATTACATTGCTAAACTTTAGTACATTCACCCTGTGCATCAGAATAATATTAGCATGTCCCTGCATTGATGGTATGGATATCAGGGATGTGGTACAGGTATCATCATATGCACAGGGTGTGGTGTAGGTTTGCCAGAGGCCTAGGCTGAGCCATTTGGTTGACATCATGTGTGTGGGTTAAGGTTGTTTATTAAATGGCCTGTGCAGATGTGGTGTGTGTAGGTATGGAGGTGCCCTAGCTGTGATGGTGATGTGTGTGTGTATGGATGCACACAGTTCTGCCATATCACTGCCCAGTACAGGGGTATGGTGGACAGCTGCGGACCATACATGGCAGGGTGTACAGTTCACTGTGTCCAGCCATGGAGACTGGGACTGCGCCTGCCAGGGGTTTCACAGGCCCCATCAGGCAGAAGCCAAGATATGGTACTCTCCCCTGATGATGGCAATTGTCCGCAGGATCTGGATCCCTATTGGGACTGGCCAGGAACACGTGCACATGGCCTGCTGCATTGTGGTGTGGACAGCACCCCCCCATGCAGTGCTGGTGCTGGTACTGCCACTATGGGAGCAGGAGTGAGATGTCACACGTCCATGTAGACCTCCACCTGCTTGTGTTGCTGACCTACGTCCATGTGGCCAATACCCTACTCCCACCACATGCTCTACCACAGACACCACATTGTTGAGGATTCCCACCATCTCACCCAACCATCTATCCATGACTCCTGTAAAATAATGGTGAGTATCTACATGATCATGGATATAGTCATGTACAGCAGGAAGAGTAGCCCTCTGGAGTCTCAGACCATCTCTGGTGTAACGTTCTATACATGCCTGTGTCTCCATGATGGCCCAAAACATGCAGCTCTTCTGCCAGGGGCATGATGGCCAGTAGCCCTGCTATGATCACCCCTGTCCATCTGCCTGTGTGGAACCTCACCGGTCATCCAGCTTTGGCTGCTGTGTACAGACACACTTGCCATAGTCACCACACTTTCCTATCCCATGCCACCACCCACCAACTGTCCCTCATCTATGGCCACTGGTGATGGGGTATGTGTGGGCATTGTGACTGTGTGCGGGGATGGGGTGGATAAAAGTGGGATGCCACCCTGCCTGTTCCTCACTATGCCTATCATTATTCTCAGAGTCTGTATGGACACTAACATCAGTTTGCCTGAAGGAGGGACCCTGACCCACCTCGCCACCTGTGAGGGACAGACAAGAAATTTAAATTAAAACCTGTACATTATGGTTTACCTTTACACACACACACACACACACACACACACACACACACACACACACACACACACACACACACACACACACACACACACACACACACACACACACACACACACACACACACACTTACAGGTGAGGTGGCACAAAGATATTACACAGACCTTTCATTACCCAACAGTTGACATGCATGACATATGGCACTCAACAGCATGCACTGCAGCCATTCGTAATCCTTGTTACCAACAAGATACCTCTCTGTGATGCATGAGTTGTGATAGTAGGTGATTCCCCTTCCCATGGAACACACTGCACCCATGTACCCATTATTGCTGTGCACCTGTACAGCACACTGGCATGTACTGTGCACCATACCTCACAACTGTACAGACCATTGTTGAATGTGTAGATGTCTTGCAGTTATGTTTGCTCTGTTGCTCACAGCCCCTATGTGTTTGTCTGACACATAACTGGGATGATATGAGGTCTGATGTCAATAATTAATGCCTGATCTTTGATTTGCAGGTCTCATCATCAGTAGTGCATGTATATGCAATAAAATATGATTACACTGACAACCTTCAAAGCTTCATGTGGATAGGAGGAGTGTACACATCCCTATTGACATGCCAGCCTCTTATATGATATACAATGGGGCCACAATACGGCATTTGATAACATTACACACATCTGATATGTGACATATGATCTGTGCAATCCAATGCAGTATCAGACAAATGTGTTAGTCATGGAGATACTGAATGAGATGCATACAATATGTGGGTTGCATAAGTGTGCATACCCTTAAAACAATGGTTTGTTGAAGCACCTGTTAAGTGAACTACAGCAGTCACTATTCCTGGAAGGGGTATACTAGCATGGCCCATCTTTACTTGCCGTTATTTGATCTGTCTGCCTTACAAAGGTCCCCCAACTCTGCCAGATTGCAAGGTCACCTCATGTGCACAGTCCTTAGAGGTCACCCAGTGGCTTCACTATTGCTGTAGAGTCTGGGTTATGTCTGGTACAATTCATCACCTCGACTGTGCTCAGATACAGACATTCTTAGCTAGCTTTGGATGTATGCTTCAGTTCACTGTTGTGTTTGAAGCTGACAACTCTCCCCATCCTCAGCCTTATTGCAGATGCCTGATAACTATGGGCCACACATGAGTGTTATTTTGCAATGTTCCAAATTCCACCCACCACATCTACCAGCCTAGTTCCAGCTAATGAACAGCAACCCCAAAGGTGTACACTTGCTTGTGCACCACACATATCTTTATGAATACTGTCTGTAGGTTTGAGCCTTGGTCTCATGACACCATTACACACTGCAACACATGCCTTTGGGAGACTTGATGTTATGCTTATGTACCTGTACAGATCCCTGGATGATGTTTCACATGGGACAAATCTTCCATCTGATTACCCTAACCCACAGGCCACAATTATGCAGAATCCAGGTGATTGTTGACACAGGTACTACACAGGCAGTACTTGCTAAACATTCCTGCAACTCCCTCAGTGTTGCTGCATGTTTCTGGGCAGCCTCCATGACCAGTTTGCAACATGTTTTGTCATCTGTTTTGGATGGGCATCTGTTTCTTTTTTACATCACTGTTGTACCATATTTAGTACACTTCTAGATCACTGTCTGCACTGTTTGCCATGGTATATGCAATGGTGAGGTAAGGTTACTTTCCCCACTCCTGACTGCTGCCTTTCAGATATGGGATCCATTTCATGCTTTGTAAGATGTGTGCAAGCCATCGCTGCCTCTGTTGCAGACGACTGAGCAAATGTCATGGACATACTTCTTGGGCAGCAGACCATTACTTGGTGTGACATTGAGGCCCTGTACTTGATGGCGGGTGTGTACTCAAGAAGAGCGAATGCTGTCAGTACATCACAAGCGGTCTCCACAATATGTTATTTGGAGTGTGTGCACACATAAGCTTCCAGTTTTTTGTAAGGTTTGTATACCCCATATTTGTTGCCCTAACATGGGATTCTATATTACACATTCATTGCTCATGTTAGGATCACATTACAGGTTGTAAAAGGTGTGGAATGTGTTATTGTGGTCTGCCGTTGTATATATCAGGAACAGTTGTCATTGTAAAGTGGTATATACACTGTTGTATCCATTGTATAAGGGTAATATTTCATACATGTCCCTACCGTAAGTCATTTGTACCACCATTTTCTTTATCTCTGTCCACACATCTTGCACTGACAGGTTGTGAGGTATACTGCAGGAATCTTACATACCCTTCAGATATGCCACCATGGTGATCACTTTGATGCAGTGCAGTTAACACCAACAAAAATGAACATGTACAGCATGCATTATGTGTAGGTGTGTTAAATGTGTGCATGGCAAATAGCATGGCCTTAACATGGCTGGTGTATTGGCAAACCTAAACAAAACAACTCCATACTCACCAGCTACAGGCTTCTGTCCCAGTTGTATACCAGAGGGACCTAAATAGTTGTGGGAGAGAAGTAATGTCATTGGCCACACCTGTGGCATTGGTACAGGGGGTCTATATTATATATTTGAAGCTTCAAAATTTCGAACCTCATATGTTCGACAACATATGAGCGAAACTTGAATCTTCGAATATATAATAAAAATGTAAAAAAAAAAACACTTACCTTAATGCTCTGAGCAGGGAGGCAAGCCCCCTTGCACCCCCACACCCCCTAATTAAATATACCAACTCTGAGATCACACTTCATTGCAGAAAAGGGAAATTTTCCCATTCTGCGTGTAAGGAGCCATTGTCTTTCACCTTCGAACTTTTCAAAGTTTGATCATATGGTGTCGACCATCTGACATTCGAACTTTGAAATATTCGATAATTTAATAGGGACCCAGTACAGGGTGGATGCAGCATTTCAGCACATCAACAGTAAAAACCCCAGTACTAAGGATTATGCACATCTGTGCATTACTACACTCCAGCAACAGACTATCTTATTTGACATATGCATGTAGATACTTTACAGATAAAAATGGATAAGCAACAGTGTTCTAGTGATGTGCACTGTGGCCTTAGCTGCACACTCCTCGTCCATTGTGTGGGTGGCACCCACCTCCACAATGCTGTCTTTGGCTTCATGGCTTGTCTGGTGGGCGGGTGCCCCAAGGCTGATGAGGAGCTCTTCAGCATGTGTCAATGGGGGCTGGATGGCTTGACCCTCACCTGTGACTAGCCGGTCCTGCACAATGGCAGCAGCCCGCTGATGGACATGGTGGATGAGGTTAGTGCAATGATGCCGCTCCTGCTCATAATTTCAGCTGTGCAGGCCGACATCATTTACCCTGTGGACAAGGTCATTTCACAGGACGGTCCTCTCCTGCAGATCCTGGGCTCTGTGACTAGATAATATGTTGTAATGCTGTAAGACATATTGTATTATGGTGTCATTCTCTATGTTGGTGAAAGCTGGCAGCCATGGACGTTGCATATTACCTGGAAGACATGAACAGGAAAAAAGGTCACAGGACCTCATACGGTTGTCCACTTGCACATCAACAGTGGATATTACTTGCAAATAATCCAGAGTATACCATAACACTGTAAGCTGTCATGGCTTTGGCATCTTGCATTACACTCCTGGCCCTGACCTGTCTAGTTCCCTAAATGTCCTCTACTCTCCATTCATTTCTGTGTAGAGGGATAACAGTGGCCATCTTCCATGTGGATGGTGTGTGGATGGTAGCAAGTCTGTGTTTGACTGTAGTGTGTGATGGAGCTGTGAGCACATGTAAGAGGCAGACTGTGATGTGCCCATGCCCCATGGGGACTTGCTGTTGTTGTCATCGGTAGGCATTATTTATATGCTCACCATTGATGAGTGCAGGAGTGTGGTTGCTGTGGATATCCTCCTGTACAAATGTTGTGGACAGGGAGGCACTGTTCCCACCTAACCTGTTTGATGCATGTTGCCTGTATCCATGGCATGTGTGTATGAGGTGTGCTTTACCATCAGTACAGGTTGAATTGCATTACTGCCTATGAGACTGACTACATATGTAGAGACATTGTTGCAATTGGGCTTGGTGGCATGGATATGTCTGATTTATAGTCTTAGTCAGCCTTACAGGAAGTCACCTCTGAACCTACATGCTTGCTCAGATAGTGGTGGACTTGCTTCCAAGTTGTGTTCTGCACCTATGTGTCCCTGTACAGCCACTATAGCAAATACATACTTGAAAAATACATGTATAAAACTTACTTTAATCAGGGTATAGTTATACCTTGTGGGGGTATGTTACTCATTGTTTCTCCTTTTAGTACATATACCTTTCACATACCTCCACACACATGTTATACACTTACATACACTTTCTAAGTTGTCTATATTATATTATATTTACTTTTATACATTTATATTTGTTTACACATGATGCAGAAATATATGTCCACTTATGTATTTAAATATTTCTAAATATATGTATACAACTAAGTATAGGTAAGAACCAGTTCCATTCTGTGGGGTTAAGTTATTTTGTAAGTTATTTTGTAAGTTATTTTGTAGTTATTTCGTAGCTAATTCTAGCTACTTTTAGCTTTTTTAGTTATTCTTACAATATTTTTAACAATGCTCTGTATTTTTGTATTTATAGTTACGTTTATGTTTAGGTAATACCTACTTTTAAATTTGTACATTTGTATTATGCTTAATTGACTGATTGCTACTATTAACAGTCAATTAAGGAATTAAGGAAAGTATATAAGCTGTTGTTGATTTATGCAATTTGTCTGAAGAAGTCTGTGTATCACGCAGACGAAAAGCGCTTTACTTTAATAAATTTGTCCTGTGGCTAGTACTCTTTGGTGTTCATTTGGCGTTTCCACCAACATTTTCTTGGATCCTGTTTGTGTGATATATTTCCTGGTTTTTGTGCTCCGTACTTATTTGAGGTTTCATGGCGTCTGGATCCGTTAGTAGCGGTGGTTTTTCGCCCAATACCACTCCTGTGCTTCTCAAGAGCTGCAATAGTGCTGTTTTTACAGCACCAGCGATGAATACCATGGCTGATCAGGACAACCTCTTCGATTCTCTTTTTAAAAGGATGGATTCTTTATGTGCGAGATTGGAGAAACTAGACTCACAGCAGCAAGATATGCGAAATTTAATTTTACCGCTGACCGGTAAGAACATGGTTAGTGAAGTTAACCCCACAGCTGTTTCTTTACCTACGGCTGGTGTGAATGCTGTTTTCCCACCTATGGTTGGTGGGAATGCACCAGCAGTTAATTCTACAGCAGCGTCTACATTAGTAACTGTACCTTTACATTCGGCTGGCGCGAATGCATCAGCAGTTAACCCTACAGCAGTTTCTACATCAATGGTTGGTGTCAGATCAGTTCAATTGCACGAAAATGTGATTAATGAAATTAGACCACCAGCGTCTTCGGATAGTAATATGGTTTTATGTTCTGAGTCAAGGTTGTGCAGTGCTTCCGTTCCTAATAACCAAGCGGTTACAACTTTCAACAACAACGTTGCTTTAACGGCTAATACTGTGACCGACTTACAAGGCGTGAACATGGATCGGACCTCTGCCAACCTACCACCTTCAAGAGTTCCTGACGAGCAACCTGTTACTAATTGTTTTAGTGGCCTACCTGTTCTAGGCAACTGGATTTCCAAAAGCTTTTTGCTAAGGAGGGATGTCAACCCAGGTCATGGTGAGCAGACGCAGAATCCAGTAGACGGGCAGGAGGTAAACAACAATACAACTAACATTTTATCTAAGCTCAAGTTATTTGATAAATTATTAATTAAAATTAAGAAATTGCAATTAGAAATATCCTATTTTAAGGAATGTCTTGAATGTAAGGTTATACCAAAAGGCTTAAGGCACTACCAGTACCCGACTGGGTTAGTATTGAACTCTGACTTTCACAAAGATTTAATTATGTTATTCGACAAGCAGGGTTTTGACATTTTGCACTTGATGATTAAACACTACACTATCTGGATTGACCAACTGGATATTGATATTACTGAGTTGGACTCTACTATTAAAATGAATGAAGAATTCAATAGATACAAGTTTGAATATAGCCGCTGTTTTAGCAGCATTGATCAGTACTTGAACAAACTGAAACTGAACAAAATTAAAAAATTAGACCGGGACTGTAGAGCCTATGAGCAAGGAGTAGCTTATCCTCCTCCTGCCCCTTCTCAATCTTGGCAACACTCTTCTAACATTGTGCATCTCGAAGCAGTACATAATAACCAGAGGTCTACTAACAACCCTGCTTTTAACCTTGTTAATAACAACCCTCCTAGTACCAGTATTAGAGAGCTGGATACGTTTGAAACTACTCCACAACTAGAACCTACAGTGAGGAGAAGTGAGAGGTTGCAGAATCGGAAGTTACAGTCCAATGGTGGGGGTGGGGGGATATTTACCCCCACCGTGCAACCACAGGTTTTTCACGATGCCAATCGACTGGGAGCTGTTCCCAAGCCACGCAACAATTATTACCAACAGAACAAGGGATATTTTCAAAGATCCAGACAACAGAGACCTTAATTGATACTCCTGTCAGCATTTATTTTTCTCCCACATCTAACACCAGAGAAGTGACTACAGTTATCGACAATGCTGACACGGAGTATATTGACTCTACTTGTGTAGGAAATTTAACCAATTCTGGACTGCATGATATTAACAGTACTGACGAAACACAAGAGGAAGATTTTGTATGTATGACGAAACCTGTTATCACCACTAACCATTTAGGTGATTTCAACATATATAATTTCTCTTCAGTACCAATTCCGGAAGAATTAGCTGACCTTTTAGCAAAAGGCCATACTTATGTGCCGCAGCATAAATCAGACTTGGTTGATAACATTCTTGCTGTTAAAATGTACACGCGTAAACTTAATTTCAACTTAATGTTTGGATGTAATACTAATAATGATAACAACAACCCTTTTTGGGTACCGAGCACCTTCAATCCCCCTTTGCTTCCTATTATTCAGTGTTTTGAAAACATGTGTGAACTAGACCTTAGACAGAACTTCAAATTATTGCCTCAATTTGAGAAGATAAATGTTTCTAAAAAAGAACAGGAATTACTTGAGTTTGTTAAGGCACATAGTTTACGTATTTGTAAACCTGATAAAGGAGGGGGGGGGGTAGTTGTGTTTGATAAGGTCGATTACTTCGACCGTATGCTTAATCTGTTAGACAACGACTCCTATGTCTTGAGTTCAAGATCTGAGATTAACAAAGCCTATTCCAACATTAAAGATAGTCTTAATGAAATGCTTCTTGAGGGTCGACTTCAGCAGGAACAGCATAACTACCTATCCACCTCACACCCTAGGTTCCCTTGTCTTTTTGGGATCCCCAAGATACATAAGGATCTTTATAATCCACCCATGCATCCCTTAGTTGACGGACGCGGATCCCCCATGTATGCTTGCGCTAAACTAGTAGATTTTATACTACAGAAATACTTGACACAAGAAGAACAAGTATGTAAGGACTCGTGGACCTTTCTGGCCAAAATAAGTGAAATTACCTTTGACCCCAACATCAACTTTCTTACTATTGATGTCAAAGACCTTTACACCTGTATACCCCTAGAATTGGCCCGTGATTGGGTGGGTATTACCCTTAAGAGGAAACAAGCACCTGCTGCAGAAATATCCCTAGTTCTTGAACTTCTAGAGATTATTTTATATAACAACTATTTTTTGCTGGGAGAGAACTTTTACCTACAAACAACTGGGGTGGCCATGGGCTCGCCCTGTGGGGCCAGCTTGGCCAACATGGTCATGTCGTACTGGGAATGAGAATATGTGTTCAATAACAGTGAAATTATGCACAAGATTAAGTACTACACACGTTACCTGGATGATATTTTTATCTTATTTAAGGGTAACGAACCCGAATGCAACTCCCTTTTGGACTTCTTTAATTCTCCCACTGATTTTTTGTCTTTCTCCTTTGATTTTAGTAAGAGTGCCATAGCCTACTTAGATATATGGTTGGAGAAAAACATTGAATTGGAGAAATTAGTAATTCTGAACGGTATTTATCATTATAAGGCCCCAAACTCCAAAAAAAGGCCTTTAGTATTGGGCTCTGCTTTTTTAAGTTGGGAAAGCCACTCTTGTTAAAATACTTGGGAAATTTTCCTACAAAATTTGCACCAGACCTTATTGGGTGCCCAAAAATTTTAAATGTGGGTACCTAAAAGGGTAATCCCTGAAGCCACAATTCACAAAAATTGGTTACATTTAAGTTTCCGTTAATTTAAAAACCAAAAATTTTCTAAAGTATTTATATTACATATTTGTTTTAAAAAAGGAATTTACATTTAAAAAAATTTAAGTTTAAAGGGTGGGTGAAACCAGAATTCATTTAAAGGGGAAAAACTTGAAATCCATTGGAATAAGTAAATTTCAACACCTGTATGTAAAATGTCAAACTTACCTGTACACTTTTTGGAATTTTAGGTTTAGGAAACAAATCTTAACTCTTCAGATTAAAAACCATGGTTTTTAGCAGGAAAAAAAAAGGTCATGTGGGAAAATGAGGTGGTTGTGAAGATCGGGCAAATAGCATTTAAATGGCGGTGTTGGCCAACACACAATTTAACCATTTTTTAATTATGGATTGACCAGTTCCCTGAAAAAAGAGGGGACAGTTACTATTCACAGGGGAATGGCAATTAATTAATTATGTTTTTCTTAACATTTTTCCAACATTGACTTAAATTTGAATTTTTTAAAAACCATCTTTAACCTATGACAGGACCTTACTATTTTTTATCCCAAATTTTTTGGTAATTCTTCAGGAAACCCCATTCTTGGTGTATCTATGTTTTGTAAAAGTTTATATAAAATAAATTAATAACTTTCAATTAATATTTTTAATAACCATAAAATTTTAATGGTTTTTCCAATAGTAAATAGTAAGGTTTTATTACATTGTATTTACTTTTTTAAAAATACTTATTTGAAATCATGAAAAATATTTTAAACGGGATAAAATTTGGTAAGCAACTGTTTTTCCTTTGCTATACCTTATCCATGTTCACCCCCCTCCATCAAGTTGTCTTTTTTTAATTTCTTTTTCTTTTGTTTATGAGAGTTTTCCACATGTTTTAATCTAAATTTGAAACCCACCTAGTATAGAAGCCGCCTTTCGTGGGTAAGTTTTTTGAAATTTTTTTTAATTATTTTGTGAAAGTACTTTCAGTTTTTTGCTTTTTTTACAAATATTTTTAACAATGCTTGTATTTTTGTATTTTATTTCGATGTTTGGTAATATTTTTTTAAATTTGAAAAAATTTTTGTATTGGGGCATTCCCCCTTAACATGGGTTGGTTTTTAAATGTGTGCATGGCAAATAGCATGGCCTTAACATGGCTGGTGTATTGGCAAACCTAAACAAAACAACTCCATACTCACCAGCTACAGGCTGCTGTCCCAGTTGTATACCAGAGGGACCTAAATATTTGTGGGAGACAAGTAATGTCATTGGCCACACCTGTGGCATTGGTACAGGGGGTCTATATTATATATTTGAAGCTTCAAAATTTCGAACCTCATATATTCGACAACATATGAGCGAAACTTGAATCTTCGAATATATAATAAAAACATAAAAAAAAACACTTACCTTAATGCTCTGAGCAGGGAGGCAAGCCCCCTTGCATCCCCACACCCCCTAATTAAATATACCAACTCTGAGATCACACTTCATTGCAGAAAAGGGAAATTTTCCCATTCTGTGTGTAAGGAGCCATTGTCTTTCACCTTCGAACTTTTCAAAGTTTGATCATATGGCGTCGACCATCTGACATTCGAACTTTGAAATATTCGATAATTTAATAGGGACCCAGTACAGGGTGGATGCAGCATTTCAGCACATCAACAGTACAAACCCCAGTACTAAGGATTATGCACATCTGTGCATTACTACACTCCAGCAACAGACTATCTTATTTGACATATGCATGTAGATACTTTACAAATAAAAATGGATAAGCAACAGTGTTCTAGTGATGTGCACTGTGGCCTTAGCTGCACACTCCTTGTCCATTGTGTGGGTGGCACCCACCTCCACAATGCTGTCTTTGGCTTCATGGCTTGTCTGGTAGGCGGGTGCCCCAAGGCTGATGAGGAGCTCTTCAGCATGTGTCAATGGGGGCTGGATGGCTTGACCCTCACATGTGACTAGCCAGTCCTGCACAATGGCGGCAGCCCGCTGATGGACATGGTGGATGAGGTTAGTGCAATGATGCCGCTCCTGCTCATAATTTCAGCTGTGCAGGCCAACATCATTTACCCTGTGGACAAGGTCATTTCACAGGACGGTCCTCTCCTGCAGATCCTGGGCTCTGTGACCAGATAATATGTTGTAATGCTGTATGACATATTGTATTATGGTGTCATTCTCTATGTTGGTGAAAGCTGGCAGCCATGGATGTTGCATATTACCTAGAAGACATGAACAGGAAAAAAGGTCACAGGACCTCATACGGTTGTCCACTTGCACATCAACAGTGGATATTACTTGCAAATAATCCAGAGTATACCATAACACTGTAAGCTGTCATGGCTTTGGCATCTTGCATTACACTCCTGGCCCTGACCTGTCTAGTTACCCAAATGTCCTCTACTCTCCATTCATTTCTGTGTAGAGGGATGACAGTGGCCATCTTCCATGTGGATGGTGTGTGGATGGTAGCAAGTCTGTGTTTGACTGTAGTGTGTGATAGAGCTGTGAGCACATGTAAGAGGCAGACTGTGATGTGCCCATGCCCCATTGGGACTTGCTGTTGTTGTCATCGGTAGGCATTATTTATATGCTCACCATTGATGAGTGCAGGAGTGTAGTTGCTGTGGATATCCCCCTGTACAAATGTTGTGGACAGGGAGGCACTGTTCCCACCTAGCCTGTCTGATGCATGTTGCCTGTATCCATGGCATGTGTGTATGAGGTGTGCTTTACCATCAGTACAGGTTGAATTGCATTACTGCCTATGAGACTGACTACATATGTAGAGACATTGTTGCAATTGGGCTTGGTGGCATGGATATGTCTGATTTATAGTCTTAGTCAGCCTTACAGGAAGTCACCTCTGAACCTACATGCTTGCTCAGATAGTGGTGGACTTGCTTCCAAGTTGTGTTCTGCACCTATGTGTCCCTGTACAGCCACTATAGCAACCTACTATGTGCTTGTGTATTGCTGCTGTCCACCAAGGGGGATTACTCTATCATTGGTGGAGGCTGGTCGTATAGGTCAGGTACTGCTGATTCCATATAGCTACAGTGGATATAAAGTGTACACACCCCTGTTACAATGCTTGGTATTTGTGCAATTGAAACATGACCCCACAAAAGCACATTTCAACACAATCCCCACCTGTAATGTGACCTATAGCCTGCTCAATTCAATTGAAAACATAACAATCTGTTCTGTGAAAACATATGGGAAATAATACTCAGTACAGTAAGCCAGTTGAATGTGTCTGCACACCCTTAAACTGATATGTTGTGTAAGCACCTGCTGAGATGATTACAGCATCCATTTGTCTTGGTTTTTAATCTAACATCAAGACATCACTTGGAAATGGTTGCTCACCTTCCTTGAAATAGTTTTGTTTCTTTTTCAATAGAATTGTACAGGTTATGGGTCACATTTGAGGTGAGAAACATTTTGAAATTATTTTCTGTGGTCTCATTGGCATATAGCACAAAACCTGGCATTCTATCAGGGGTGTGTACACTTTGGATATCCATTGTATATGGGTGTTGATATAGCTGTTAGTGGTAGGTATGGACAGTGGCTCATAACACAGTTGTACCCTTCTCTAATTACTACCTGATAATCATGCCTAATGTAGTACCCATATCAGTGTCATTGCAATGCAACAATCAGTAGCTGTACACATTTTATTTTGTTGTATGCAGTGACACTGATATTACACACATGTGCAACATGCACAACCTACTTTCTGGACTGCTTGTAACCCATGTTATTACCTTTCTGCCTTTCAGCTTAACATACATATACATACACGTGCTCAGGGGATACCCGGTATACATTTGTGTTCTATGTCAGTATGGCACATTGTATTTACAGTCTTGCAGCTCAATCATACTTCTCAACCTGTTGTACCAGGACTTCTGAACAATGGTCCACATCAATGGGTGACAACAAGGAAATCAGTATTGATAACATATTAATATAGCTGACATAGCACAAGTATATGTATATGTGACTACATATATCAGTCACAACTGTGACTATTATCCAGCAGAACACTGTACAGTTGAATGTTATTAATTCAATATATCACATACAGTTTAACACACACATCTGCAATAGTACTTTACTATGCACATGGCCTATATAGGTATCTTAGATTTACAATACAAACATGTATAATACTCATATTCACAGGTAACATATGGATATGGACAACATTCCATTAACTGGACTAGCAGTGGCACAGTCATGACTGTTTGACAGACATTATAAGTGAGCTGTCTTTCCCAAGGTGAGTCAGGCTCCTCAGATGTGACCCTACCTCTCCACTTCTTAGAGCATCACATCTGGACAAAGCCTAAAATTAAGGGGGGTAAATAGGGACAGATCTTAAATATGCCTGTTACAAACCTATGAAGTTTGTAGCATAATACATTTTGCATTACCATGACTGTTCTGAAGGTGGTGGGGTCTGAAACTCAAGTGTTTGTCATTACTTCATGACTTCCATCCCCAGCTATTTGCCAGAATAATATAGCTGTTAGGAGGAACGGACCAAACCCTATGATGGGTAAATCTCGCCATTCTGTGAATATCTGTACAGCTGACAGGTATGGCCCACTGCAGACAGAGCCAGATGCTATGTCCATAGCAGTTGTTCAGCAGGACATCATTACAGCAAGTCTTGTTGGCACATAAAATTATTTCAAAATAACCTATCCCATTATTACAGACCAAGTACTACATTCAATTACATGCTTACATGTTTCACATGCCTATTTTATTTTTATGCTCTCTTCTGTGTTCCAGTTTATGTCTTCGTTGTTTTTTTTTTTAATTTGTTTTTATTTTTTTTTGTCTCTCTCTCTCTCTCTCTTGCTCTTTCTGTCTCTCCACTACTACCTATAACCCTTTCCAGTTGGAATGCAATCTGTCTGCATAGTTCTCAACTGTGGGGCTACCCACATATTGTCCAGAGGTTTGGCTGCTATGTTTTATCTGTTCCCCAGACAGGTGTCCTTGACAAATCAGTGGCATTCTCTCTGTTGATTGCTATCAGTACATGGCAACATCCATTTGTGATTCTGACATCATATTCCTCAGAAAGGGTATGTTACAGCCAATCCTGTAACACCAGCAACTTTAACAGTGTATAACAGCAATATTTCAAATATGGCCCTGTGTTTTGGCCTCTGTCCTCCACTTATATACAAGGCTTTGTCCAGAGGTCATGCAGTAAGAGGTTGATAGGTATGGTCTATCATTATTTAGTGCTGACATTCCTGCTATCATTCCAGTGATGTTGTGGACTCCTACACACACATGTTGTGGGGTAGGGGACATAAATATGAGGGCTACAGCTGGACATGTGTCACACTGTACACTCAATAGGCCAGTGTATAGAGAATGCTGTTATATGCCCTTGAAAGACATTTTACAGGAGAGGGGAATTAAATGTTTTTAACCTAAACTGTTAGAACATTTGAGGGATATTACTAATAAGAAACATAAAGGTATATGGCTGTTCATTTTCATATATTTCAACATGGGAACAGTGGTGGGTTAGAGCTTACTGTTTTGCACACAGTTCTGTTTGTCAGTGTGATAGTACATTTTGAAGTGAAGCATTGTTATGTAAAGGATCCATTTACATTATAACACATGATACTTTTCACCCTGAAAGGTTAACTACAGAGTGTAATTGGAGGCTGTTGAACTAAATCTTTAATTAAGTGTTGATTGCTTCTTGTCTTCAAGACAAGTGTTTTTTTTTTACTGTTGTACTACTTGAAGGCTTTGGCCAAGACAGCAGGGTATCTTATTTTTGTGGATTACTTTGGGTTACCACCTGTCTCTCTTTGCGAGAGACAAACCCTCTTTGTGCACTTGTGTCCTGTTGATGACAACTGACAAATGGCAAATGTCCTGAGATGGTAGGATCAAGAATGTATCATATGTTTTCTTTGATAGTTGCATGAATCAGTTATTTTGTATTTCAAACACCTAATTAATGAGGGATCTCAACCTTTTGCTGAGGCTGATAAGGGAGGTTTTCCAGTCTTGGGACTTCACCTTATTCCACATCAGTTTGTATATATATATATATATGCATATATATATATATATATATATATATATATATATATATATATATATATATATATATATATATATATATATATATAGTTGTAAGCTGGTTTGCGGTAAACAATGCTAACTTCTGGTTAACAGACAGCCTTAAAAGTGCTTAATCAGTGTAGGCATCGCTTAACACCACGCAAACAGGATTACTCCTGTTTACTACTGCTTACTCCCACTTACCCCCATGTTAATTTCTTTAAAAGAAAAGAAAGGGATGATAGGAAAGTGGTGAAAAAGGGGGCACGAAGAGGGTAAATCAATATGACAGATAGCTAGGGATGTGCAGGATGGGTGTAGGGAAGGCCCATAGCTGTCCATTTCTTCTACAACAACAGCTGTGCATATATACTGAATTTGGAGGTAAATTGGGACACAAACCCCTGAGAGAGAGGGGTGAGGACAACAATAATTTGTTGTGAAGCCAATTAGAGAAGATTACATGTGTCCAGTGGACATGTGTGTGAAATGGACAGCTATGTATAGGGCAATTTTTTTTTTTTGCGAACAGATTGCCTTTTTTATTTTTTTAAGGTGAGTGTAGGATGTTGGGGAAGGATACTAGGTATATTTGGGGTGGTAAGTTTGGTAGGAAGACAGACAAGACAGCATACATGGGTGGTATATGACACATGTGGGGGTAAACACCTTGGACAGGGAGAGGTGTTTGGTAAACAGAAGCCCACGAGCCCCCAAATGGATACAGTGGGACTCAGGTACCCACTCATGGGCAGTCATCACTGCACCTTCATTGCCCCAAAGGTGGCTGTGCTGGGGGATGAGCAGGAGGGGCAGGCTGACCCTCTAAATGCGCCATGCAGCCCTCAAGCTGGAGTAGCAGATCTTCAAATTCCTTGCAGAGCTTGCTACGCACCAGACCCCGGACATGGTTTCGGGTGACAGGATCCCGTCAATGCGCGCACCCGGGAGGGGTTAAGCCCCATCCCCTGAGGCAGTTTCACCCAAAGGTGGTGCAGGAGCAGCAGATGAGGAGGTCCTGGGGTGGGCCTCAGATGTGCTGGGGCCCGGTGCCATGGCCAGATGAGGTGGGAGAGGCAGATCCGCTGGGATTGGCCTTCCCTAACATGCTATGGTGTTGCAGTTTAAGAAAATATGTTGGTTAGTAATGGTAAAAATGTTGCAGGATTAGTTATAATACCATCTATGAGTATTCCCATTAACCTAATATAACAGATTTGGAACATTTACAAAGCAAACAGAACATATGCATATATGGAACCACAGTGGGCATTATACCAGCATGTAGGTTATATTGATAGCAACAGGCCACCAATGATAGTATTTGAACAGGGAACATTAATTGGAATACATTTCAACATTTTAGAACAACAGGATCCATGTCTCAACAGTAGGTTTGGTGGAAAACATACCCGTTCATTTATGTGTTTAGATTATTGGTGAATATAAGATGGGGGGGAGATGTCAGTTAACAAATGTAGATTCTTGCAGTGGTCACAGCTTTAATGATCATTGCTCTACTCATTACTCTACAGGTATTATTACATCAACTATGGCCTTGGGTTGGGCAGTGGTATGTTTGTATACAGTATAATTACAGCCTTCTTATATCTACTTTATACTTTCTCTTACCTGGAAGACCTGTGGAGGGAATGTTTGTTAATACTACATGACAGTTTTCACCCATATTCACATAGTCAGGGTTACATATGTACACTCATACTGTTTGTGTGTGTTTGTGTGTGTGTGTGTGTGTGTGTGTGTGTGTGTGTGTGTGTGTGTGTGTGTGTGTGTGTGTGTGTTACTGACACACTCTGCCTTGATTTCCATCAGTCACCCTGGTTGTTGTTAACAGGGACCAGTAGCTGTGACAGCATGACACTTTTGAATATTTCTTGGGAGAGACCACTTGGTGTATGTACTTATCTTGCTGTCATTTGCAGCCTTGGGGTTGGATCTTGGGTGTTCGAACCAGTATAACTACAGCCTTCTTATAGCTACTTTATACCTTCTCTTACCTGGAAGACCTATGGAAGGAATGTTTGTTAATACTACCTGACTGTTTCTACACATTTTCACAAAATCCTAGTTGAAATTATGCATACAGCTTACTACCACTCCAGGGATTTGAACTGTGGGTATTCCTGCTAAAATATAACAAGTGTGTGTTTCATCAGAAGAAGCTATTGAGAAACTGGCATCACTTCCTTGAATTATTTCTTTCTCACTCTCTCTTTGTTGTACAATCTGATCTTGTAATTACAACATTCTTATACATACATTCCTATACATACCTTTTCACATAGCACAGTGTGGAAAACAATGGTTAACATAACATTACTATTCAGATATCAGATCTTGGTGCATGACATTTGTAATATCAGTTAATCTCGTGTGTTATAGAGGCACTAACTTAGTCAGATGAGACTTGATTGTTAATGCTTTCAGGGCTATAGTTGCTATACATAACCTGTACATATTTCAAATAATACCATACCACAGTAAACACAACCAGTCCAGGGTTTTGAATTTTATTCACAGACAGTTATAGTTTTACTAATATATGACCTATATGAGACTATTACTGTAATATTGTCTGCTTTATTCAGTAGATACCATGCCCATTTTTAATAATGTCAGATGATATTCTTCTACATTATATTTATTTGGTATGAATACTACAAGCTA
Source organism: Protopterus annectens (assembly GCF_019279795.1). Lineage (NCBI taxonomy): Eukaryota > Metazoa > Chordata > Ceratodontiformes > Protopteridae > Protopterus > Protopterus annectens. Next base: position 1,753,991,319 of record NC_056739.1, read on the forward strand.
GATTGTTTCTCACCAGCCTCGTGATGCAGCCTTTGCAACCTGCTGGCATGGTCTTCCTGGTTCGCAACCCACTCAGCTGGGGTTGTAATGAAGATAGAGAAACATTTATGCATACCTATCTATCACATACACAGGCTGAACTTTGGTAAGCAGTTATTGCTATGAATACTTACACAATGATGGGACATCACCCCTCTGTCGTGCTTCTTGGACCCACTGTTCCAAGACCTCCCTCTTCCTTTGCTTCAAGTTAGCATAGTGGTGCCAGACCTGCTCACCAGTCTGAAGGATACCAGTGGCACTGGTGAGATCATGGGCGAGAATATATTGGGAGCCCTGGTACTGGTCCTGCAGCAGTCTCACATTATGTTTTTTTACAAGGAGTCCTACCATGACCTTGGACTCCTGTATGCCCCAGCTCTGCACCCAAAAGCACATGCCCTCTCCAACACCTGCCATACTGCCTACAGTGGGGAGCTATAACCAGTTATGAGCTGTATTCCCACCTGCGAGGTTTAAATATGGCTGATTTTCTGACCTTTGCCGTGATTGGACAGTTTTGAATATGCTGAGCTAAGCTAAGGTACAAGCAAACCTGCTTAGTTAAGGTTGACAGTGCTTAAATGGGCTGGTTCAGCACTGCTTACCAATGGGCAAATCCACTTAGCTGGGCTACTCATTGCTTAGCATTCATATTTACACAATGCTTGCACCTGGTCAGCATACCTATGCAATGCTTAGTATTGCTTATGTTTTATTTTATGAACTACCACCTGTATGGGATTGATTCATCATTCTTGACATCATATAAATTTGTTTATCTACCCTGACATCCCCCAATGAGCTTTCATTACATTTATTCTTGTATGACCATACTGTATGGGGCACTTGTGTTTATATGGGGTGTTTGCAACTTTATTACACTGACACCTCACATCTGGGCCTAATACACTACTCTGGTTGAGAAATATAAATTACTTCCTACATAAATATACAAATAAATTAAAATTGTAATGATTTTACATACAAAATGGAAATGGCTTGGGTGAGGCTCAAACCATGAATTACTACATGCAAGGTATACACTCTAACCACTACACTATTGCACCTCTGCTTATGTTGGATGTCTATTGCCATTTAACTTCTCATGCCATTTAAGCTGGGCTAAGCATAGCTAAGCAACAGGCACACCCACTCAGCTACGCTTAAACTTTATTTCAGATGTGGAAAAAAATATTTATTTGTTGGGGGCTGTGCTTTGCAAACGTTGATGACATATAACTTTTTACAGGATGTCCGTAAACCATATTCTTTTACTATATTTTACTATATTTTATTTATTTACCTGAACAAATTATTACAACATCAAATTATTTATTCATTTAGAAAAGTATGATCAAGAACTTTTTTAACTTTAGAACATGTTAAACATGTTTTAGCTTTTGCTATTATACTCTCTTTCTCTCTCTTTTAGCCTCATTGCCTGTTTTTAAGCATTAATGGGAATACAACAGTTTTATTGGTCATTCATTTTTTTTTTTTATTATATAAATTTAAATTAAATTAAGATATAATTTATTGTCTGATGAAGTCTTACTGTTTAGAGGACGAAAATGCATAAAGTTGTTATCTGTTGTTTATCTGTTGATCTATTGACATTATCTATTGGCTTTTATTGGAGATTGTTATCTTGGAAACACTATTTGCATTATATTCTTGGTTCACTTTTCATAAACTTGTGGCTCTCTGGCACATCATTAAAGATTGAAGTTTGACAATAATGACAGACATTTGAGTTTTATACTTCATACCCTTCAGAAAATTCATGCTAATGCAAAGCCTGTTATTTTATCAACTTTCTAAGTTTGTAATGGCAATATTTCACAGTTGTCCCTTATGGCTTTGTCCAGATTTCTTACTTTAACAGGTTGTGAGGTGTGCGTTTTAGACTTCAAACCCTTCACAAAATTCATGCTAGTGTAAAATATGTTATTCTATTAACTTTCTAAGTTGGTAATTGCAATATTTCAGAGTTGTTCCTTATGCCTTTGTCCAGATTTCTTACTGTAAAGTGTTGGAGGTGTTATGAGCGATCTCACTCTTTTTAAATTGCCGTACAGCAATTCTGGTGTGAAGGGAGCGTGTGTATTGTGAGAGCACTGCTCTCAAACATTTCCCCTGTACTCTTACACATCCCCGTGTACATATTACAGCATGGCAGTGCGCTTTCATACATATGCATGGCGCACTGCTGTGCTGCCGTGCTGCACAGGAACGGTCCCTCTGTGCAGGAATAAGTTATTCTTGCACGGACATTTGCTGAATCTGGGGGATAGTATTAAGACATTATTAAGTTTAATGTTACAAGTAGCATAAAAATCAATCATATAAAAGGTAGAAATCAAGGATTAAACCTGTTTAACTTGGAATACTGAGCATTGTAAAGGAAATACTGGATCACTAAAATATGAAGGAACTGATTTTCACAAAAAACAAATTTGGGAACTATGTGTTTAAAGTATGGACAAATAAATGACTAGAGTGAGTAGACTGGTAGGAATTGTAAAGTAAATCCATATGTTCTAGAGTTGTGATGGAAGTTGTTTTGTAATGCATTTACATGATAATGTAAAGTGTTATTGAGATATTTCTTTTTTCATTGTTAATTAATGTATAAGAACTCATATTGCAGATTAATAATGAGATGAATTAATGAATCTGTTTCAAAAATGAAGATAAAAAAAGTACTTATGGGTGAATGTAAGAATATGAATGATGGCAGGCTTGTGTTCCACACTCTAATGATCAGCACTGTTATGTCATCAATAATTTATGAATAATGGGATTTATACTTAATGACTGAGATTATAGTATCCTGGAAATTGCTCTTTTCCCAGAGCTACACTTATCTTAAAGCTAGCGTAAGTAGTCAGGCTGTAGGTGAGTTGTTTTAGTGATAATTTGTTTGTTGATGTTGAAGGCTTGCAACGTTTCCTCATCACACTAATGAGGGTCAGTCACAAAACACTCATAGTTTCATTAGACAGATTCATAAGATATGTAAGATTCAATTCCAGATAAGTCATTTGTGAATGCTTCTTCAGTACTAGGTCTTTAGAATATCTGAATATTGGCATGTTGAAAAGAACTCATATGAAGGAAGAGTTAAAATATGGGTCAGACGTTGGTCAGTCTGATATGATTTATAGAAGGATCTTTAAGATTTGTCACCTTATGTGGACTGTTCATGAAGAGCTTATCATCTGCAAATTGAGCCTAGTGGAGCACTTTGTTTATGCCCCAAGGAAATTTGTAATAGCCTTTGGGGCTTAAGCTAAGAAAGAGTTAAATGACATAGAGAAGATGGTTATGACTGAAGAACAGGCGGAACCTACGGAGTGGGTCAACAGCATGGTTAATGTAATATAACCAGATAAAATTTGTATTTCTGTAGATCTACATAATCATAATAAAGCTACAGAAATAGCATTATGCATCATGTGCAACTGAAAAAATAATGACTATCATACTAATAGTAAAGTACTTGCTGTGCTTGATGCAAATTAGGAATTTGGGCATGAGGAAAGGTCCAAGCTGTGGAGTTTTAATTAACATAATTGAATTATATTTCTAAGACTTCCATTTGATATTTTTCAGCAACAGAGCTGTTTGAGCAAGCTGTAGCACAGATAACTGAGGTACTTGATGGTGTTACCAATATACGTGATAGACTGGTACTGGACCACACCAAGGAACAGCATGATGTGAGACTGATTGAGTTACTGCAAAGACTTAGGCAAAATAATCTTAATCCAAAGAGGAGAAATTGCAAAATCAGAGTTATACAGTTGAGATACAAAGACCATATCACAGCACCAGGAGGTTTGAAACCAAACAGTGATAAATTAAGAGCCATAGAACATAAACTTTAACCAGAGGGCAAACAATTTCTCATGAATTTTTTAGGAATGATACATTATATTTCTAAGTTTATTCCAAATCTGGAAAAAGAAAGTATGTAGTGAATTGCATCTTGACTAATAAACAAAATACCACCAATGCAGTGTGATAGTCCAAACCACCAGCACTAATTGCAAAGGGATTTTTTAAATATTTAATAAAACAATAATTGTTCATCTTTTTATTGTTCGGCTGTGAGTTTTTTTTGGATTAACTATTTAAAAACATCCCTTCACAGCTAGTGCTGGTATTTTTGGACTGTGTGACTGTGCATTGGTGGTGCACTGGTTATTCAAAATCTGTCTAATGGGAGTTTGTTTTAAATAACATTGGGCTAGTGGAACAAGGGTGGGACATACAATGGACTGTCCTTTCTACACTGGAGAAATCATATCTTATGTATGTGCTCCCTGAGTGATTATAACCCTCTCCAGTTGGAATTTCAACATGTGAACTGTAACTGAACTATCTACTGTACCATGAATATGTTATGAGAGCAGTTCAAACTGTACATATGCCAATAAACAAAGCTCAAAGCATTAAGAATAGCCATTGCATATGTATCAATCTTATTTTGTTGGAATATAGAAATAGTGCTTTTCAATATGTAGCACTTGCTGAAAAAAATTATGTGCCACTTAGTAAAGAGAAAACTGCCTAACTTTAATTTTTAATAAAATTAATTTAAATTAATTACATTTTTAATAACCGTTAAGCATGATTTCAGTGCAAGAGTGATTGAAAGGAAACCAGTCTAGACAAAAGTTTTACTGCACTCATAAAGAAGATGCCTATCTTCTTTAAAAGAGGGCAGATTTGAGTGTAGCAAAGCTCAGCAGAAAAATGGGCAGACAAAGTGGTTGCTAGAAACTATAAGTAGCTGATCTTTCATTTTTCTTGTCAAATATGAAAAGTTTCTGTGACAAAACTGGAGATATTTATCCACAATTAATATATGCCAAAGAGACTGTGTTGAAACCAATAAGCAAAGTTGGGAAATTTTCAGCTAAAAGATATATTAATAAGTGTTTAGGAAAATACCCAAGGTTTCAATAAAGGAATTTTTAGAAGCAGCATGCCTCTCAACTGTCCAGATTTTCACAGAATGTCCAGATTTCTCATCTTATTTTGGTCTGTTCCGCATAAAAAAAGTCTGTTTTCCTAGCAAATCATTGAGGACTGAATTCACTAAATAATGACAGACATTTGAGTTTCATACTTCATTTATTTTGTAAAATGCATGCTAACAAAAACCTGTTATTCTAGCAACTCTCCATGTTTATAAGAACATTATTTAAAAATCTGCTCCTATTTTTGGGCCCTTTTCCTTCCATTATTTTTGGCTTTGTCCAAATTTCTAGTGCTAAGAGGTTGAGAGTTACAAGCAACACCAGTGCATTCTCAAAGCACTAAATCCAGAAGGTCTTCACTGACTATTTAAAGGGGGTATTTCTGGTTTTCACAGCATGTCAGCAGTAGAATTTTACTCCAGCAACTTTCCCAAATATTTAAAATCTTTTAGATTACAGACACAGTAAGCATGCTTAGGAACTATCTATGTGATATCTCTTTTTTTTAAAAAAATACTTTTGTCATGAGTATCTTAAATGAGTCTGCTGGAGCTTTTCTCCCCTGACCTCTCTCTGAAATGGACTAGCCCAGTCAGACTTTATAGGTTCTTAGATTTTTAGGTTCAAAGGTATATACTAATCTAACAACCATCAGGCCCTGTATAAGTGTAGCCACACAATCCAACCCACTTGTGTCCCAATGTAACATGGGTGTCTATTTGGATGATTATGTTAGTTAGGAGGTTACTAAAGGTTTAATGGAGAGGGGGTATGTTACTAAGGGAATAGTTACTGTCAGCATCTGCCTATCAAAGACATGGAGAGCTAAACCTGGGATGAATTTTTGATTTTCCATCCACTAGTTAAGGATTTGTTTGAATAGGGTTAGGAATAGACACTGCTTCACATGGGTGGGGAGTCTGTTCCACAGGGTGTGGAGATCCTTTGAGACACATATCTATCTCACCAGCACCATTCTATTTATGTTGCAAGTAAAGCTGAAATCCTTGGATTTACTATGTCTGCTGCTGTTCATTTTGTGTGTTACCAAAAGGCCCATCAAGGCTGGATCTGAGGATGCCTTATATGCCAGGCATGGATCACCTCTCAGTGACCTGTAAGAGACTGAGTATAGAGAGAGAGCATTAAAGCAGTCTATATAGGACAATGTATCAGTACCCTAGATTCTGTCAATGAGGAACCTCTGTGGGTATTCCAGCTGTTGCATATGCCTGGTCAGGTACATGCTGAAGGCATTGCATTCTATGATAAATCTGATAAAGGCTAAGTAAAGGGATACTGTAACTTCCTTGGACCTAGATGACATACTCTTACTTATAAGTTAGACTTAGAATGATTTTCTTGCTACCTTGGCTATGTGTTCATCAAATGCCAAAATCCCTAACTACTGAGTCAACACTTGGGGGTGTCTTTTTGATGGACTGCTTAACCTGGGGGAACTTTGTTTTCCCAAAAGGCACTATAAAGCACTATAATGCATTTATTGGCATTGAGTTTTAATCCATGGCTTTGGCACCAGTCATTTGTTTGTGTTAGACTCTCTTGCATGAGGTTGGTGTCATGGGGGAAATCTATGACAGCTTCCAGTTTGCAGTCATCTGCAAACGTGGTGAGCCAGAGGCCTTTGACATTAGCCTTGACCTCCAAGAAGTAGATGCCAAGCAGGAGCAGGCCCAGCACTGAGCCCTGAGGTACTCTGCTGATGACTGGTCTCTTGATGGAAGTGGTTTCACCAGTCCTGACTTCCTGGGTCCTATCTGTGAGCCATTTATAGTGAGTTAGGTAGAGTTATGAAGAGATTTATTCCTAATTTAGTGAGTGTGTCAGCAAGAACGGATGCATTATTTAAAACCTCCTCTAACTTAATGTGTACATGAAATTTAACATGTAATTGCTACCCTTCTAAAGAGAGTTTATTATAAATTGTAAAGGGTTACTGCTGTAAGGATGTATAGTTTGTATCAGTTAGCATTACTTAATGTTTCCAAAATTCAGTATTTGGTACCGTTTAAAAAAATTGATTCACATTTGCAGTACTCCACAGTTTTCACAAACCACACTGGTGTCTTTTTTCTGGACAGAACCATATCTAATTTGTATATTCTCTTATGACAATGCAAGTCTTTTATTATGACTACTGAGTAGTTTTTCAAAGCAATGCTGTTTCATATGACTACAGTATCATGCTAGTGATGCATGCAATAATGGAAAAGTACATCTTTCAATGTTGTGGTTTCTGCTCGCTGTTATATTTAAGAATGCATTTCCTCTAAGCTTAGAAATATAGTTTTCAGTTATAAACAGCTAACTTTTAAAATGCTTTATATAAATGCATATTTATAACTTCATATCATATAGAACCATCTAAGTAGTGGTTATCAATGTATATCTCACACGGCTGTACTTTAATAAAAATAGAACTAAATACTATCATAATGCAATTTGCCTACTGGCTCCTTCTATTAGACAACTATCTCTTTGGTCCACTTTGTCTTCTCTTCTATATGCTATTGCATTTAAAAGTATATTCTATTAAGCAGCAGGGTTAGGATTTTAAGCAGGATTAGGACTTGAGTCCTGATTGTAGCCTGTTTCTACCACAGCTCCATACTGATAATGTGAGGGCCAGCTCCATGGTGCAGAAGGATGGAGCCGTGGCTGTGACCCAAGAGACACTGGTATAAATAGAGAGGGCCTAGGCACAGGGAAAGCCAGCCAGAATGGATGGGAATGAGGGACTTAAACGCTGTCTCACCATTTAGGAGATGGTGGCTTTCCTGCTACACTACTGCTGTTGATGGAGGTCAAGGCCTCCATCACAGTCAGACAGACTCCATGGTAGCATATGTAGATGAGTTGGACTCACAAACTGTTGTGTGGTGAGAGTGAGGTGTAAAGGTAATCTATATAGAGAGAACCTTCCCTTCCACTTGGATAACATTGTATCAGAGCACTCCCTTAACTTTCTTGGGTGGAGTAAGCCAGGGAACCTTGTTGGCTAGGCTTACTTAGGCCCTTGGGCCAATAGCCTAGTACCTACCTATGAACCTATACCTAAATGGAGTATTGCATCAAATGCCTTAGCCAGGTCTAGATAGGTAGTATGCACCATTTTCCCATCAACCATTGCTTTACTGACCATCTCAAAGAAGTAGGCATAACCTTCCTTTGACAAAACCAAACTGGGATGGGTCCAGTGTCTATAGTTTGCCAATGTCTTTGTTGATCATTTCCATGATAATTCATTGCATGGCTTTGCATACTAGACTATTCAGATAAATAAGCACATAAATAAGATATTCTGACAGTTGCAAACACTGAAAAGTAATGTACATTTCTGAAATGTGCTGCTATCTATTACATTAATAAAATGTTTTAGCTTCAGACAAGAACCATTAAATGAAAGTACAAAAGAAAAGTTAAATTACCTTGGATTTGTATAATACCGAAGTATGCATAATGATTTAATAATGGTGTAATGTCATGATGTACACAAATGCACCAGATAAACACACACACACACACACACACACACACACACACACACACACACACACACCAAACCAAACTGATGTATACTACTTCACTGTTATCTTTTTTAAACCATATAAAACAAATAAAACTCAAATGCTGGTCTTTTCACAGTTGACATTTGTATTCATTCAACCCTCCATAATACAACATTGTGGGACAGTAAATTATATCAAATGGAGGCTGTATTAATTCTACTATGCAAACATGCATTTGTGGAGTCAGTGTAATTTTCTAAGAGTAAAATGCTGTGTGTCACTTTCCTGTGAGCCTTACTTTTTCTTTGATGCATATAAATGCAGTTCATCTTGACTGTTCCAAAATGTTGGTCTTTACATGCTGAATGCTGTGCTGATTCAGTTGTGCAAAGAAAAAGATGTACAGTCAAGTAATGAATACAAATGTCAACTGAAAATCTAGTTAGTTCAAGCATGTAAATTTGCTGTTGTTTTGACAGCAATGCATTTTTATGTGGAATAAAATGTTGTATATTACTTCTTGTGATACGTTGTTTCCCATCTCTCCACTTTGTCTGGTCTTTGTGAGGTTGAATGCTGTATTTATTGAAATCAATAAAGTGGGACCTCAGGAGAAAGTAAAGTATAAATTGTATCACACAAATGTGTACTTGTAAAATAGGTACTGCTTTTATAAAAGTGCTACAAAACTATAGAAACTGTTCTAACTTGTTCAAGCCTATAATGCTATTTTTGTATACTTCTAGTTCACACTCATAGCTCCTTATGGAATTCAGAACTTTTCTGGGCTAGGCAGTATTAGAAAGAGCAAAGAATTATTAACAGAATGACACTAAGATTGGTATTCTAGGATGTCCTGCAGTAGAGAAATGTATTCATATTTTCATACTCAATGTTCATATTTTCATAACTGAAAACTCCACATGTTATTGATGGGTATAGTGTGAAATGTCATGGTAGGAGACAGGAAAATTCATTGTCGGTGTCAATTTATATCACATTAAACCTAGGATATTGCTAGCTGTTTGTTAATGTGTGCGTGTGCATCTTTCGGCTTTTCCCGGTTAGGGGTCGCCACAGCGGAACTCCGGTCAGCTAATGATTGGCAGTTGATTTTTATGTACTGGCTTGCCAGGCCTGATGCACAATCTTCAACGAAGGTACGCCCATTCACACATGTCTCCACGCAGAAGACGCTCTAGCTGAGAATCGAACCGGACAGCATCTTACTGTGAGGCGACAACGCTACCGCAGCAATATTTCCATATGTACTTAATACTTCAAAAACCATATGACTTATAAACTATTGCATGACATCAGGTGAAAAAGTAGATGTTCATAAAGAAAACCGTCTTTGGTATTTGTACTGTAATTTGCACATCATTAGAGATATTCAATGTTATTTACATTGTTAATTATACAGTTAACCATATGTTTTCATATTTCCATAAGCACAACAACTAACTTTGATATTTGAACTGTACTGTGCACATCATTACAATATTCAGTGTTATTTATATTGGTAATTATACAATTAAGCATATGTTTCCATATTTCTATAAATATCTGAATAAACATGAACTTATAGAGGAACCTCTTGCTGTCACATGAAACTTTATATTTGGTTAACAAACATGTCCTAGCAACATATGTATAGGTAGTATAGTTTCCAAAATATGATGATTTGTCTGAGAAAGTTTAACAAAACATATAATTTGGGGTTTGCGTGCATTATAATATAGTATTTGTGGAAAGATTTTGAATGCACTGACTGTTACTACTTTAAAAATATATGTTGCTGATAGCATTGCTATTTATTTTAATAGCTTTTATTGTTCCCAAAATATTTACATTTGTTTGTCTTATGCTTTTTAAGTTTATTTTTCCATAAATGGAATGGAATGCAAGATGTGTGTAGGCTGCTAGTGGTGTGCAATTACCATACCATATAGGTGTTAATGAATTAATCCAAGGCTAGCTGAGCTATCCTTGCTTTGTAGTTCATCTTTTTTAAATAATAAAATAAACATTTTACTGTAGAAAGAAGATGATCATGGAGGAGTAACAGAACAGGTAGAAGACAGATTTCAGTTAAGCATTAGAGTCCCAAGTCCAGTTATGAAAGCTGCCTCATCTGACAATACTGTCCCCCACTTTTTATGTGGTGCTGCTATACAGCTTATGCATAGCTAATAGTGAATACTTTTAATGCAGTGTATCTGAGGCAAATTATCTTGTCTTATTTTATTTTTCATTCCCTACTCTTTTGTACATTGCATGACATTAACTCTAATGTCAGGCAATTAAAGAAACCATCTCCAAATAATTTAATGACATAAGGAATGACTCAGCTGAAATAGAAATGTGGTAAACAAATTGAACACTTTTGCAGGTGCTATCAGAAGTGCTACTAACCTATTAAAGCTGATGTATCTAGTGTCCAGTTGTTTTGTGCATAACAAATGTGACTAGATTATTTATGCAGATGGAAACAATGATTGGTATCTCTATTGAAGTGTATTTTAGGCAAACAGTCTTAGTGTCATTTTGTTTTACATACTTTGTTCTGTAGTATGCTGCTTGAAACTGGCTAGAAAAGTAGATGATTAAAGAACTCCCCCGATAATGCCATGGCATAAGGAATTACTTGTGCTGATTGGAAATACAGTACAAAATGCACTGCTTTTACAAGTGATATTTGAAGTGCTACTGGATATGATTTAATCTGAACCTAATTGCTTATGCATAAAAATAAGTTATTGATTGCTAATAGCTCCATTGTAGTACATCAATGGCAGATATAATATTACAGTTTGTCTTGCACTGCCATGTCATTGTTCCAGCCATTAACTAGTATATCATACAGCTAAAGAAGCCATCTTGAAATAAGGAATTGCTTTCTTAAGGATTCTCAGGAACACTACTAAACTGATAAAACTGATGTAACCCAAGCCTAGCTAAGATACTTCATGTTTTAGTCGTAAGAAGTTTACTACCAAAATGAAGAAAGTGCAGGAGAAAAATATATAGCACTACTGTCCTGATGCTCCAGGCCAGCTATAGATAAGCTCAACAAAAATTCCAAAAGAATATATAATGGCAGTGAAGAACAAAATTAAAAGATTAGACCTGATGGACCGAGCACCTGAACAATGGGCAGAAATTTGTGATATTTTCCAGGAGGTAGCAGGAAAAAATATTCTAGATAAACGAAGATTAAGAAAATGTTAGTTTACATCATGTTATAAACATGATCAGTGGAATCCATGCACGTGGATGTAGGAACAAAAAATATTATTGCTTAGTAATACAAGCAATGATTTTTTTGTATATAGTTGGTCTGGAAGCACTTTTACTTTCCCCTAATTTAAATCTAAAGCATGCAATAAGATACTGATGATCTGAGCCACAGTCAGCTCCAGGTCTTGCTTTTCCTGACTGTATAAAGCTATTCTATCTCTCAGTGCAATTGATATAGTCAGTCTGGTATTAACCATTTGGTGATATTCATGTGTAAAGTTGCCTCATAGGTCATTGAAAGAGGTTGTATACAATGACCATGGCAATTATTTTGGCAGTGCTCTGCTGGTCAACATACCATTTCATTTCATGCCCCGAGGCCAAAGTTGGCCATTATTCCAGTTGTACTTTGACTAACAACTTTAGCATTCTAATCACATGTGATGAATGTCTTTTTCATGTCATTATTTCTTGGGCCAAGTTGGTTTTATGAGTTAAAATGTCATTATATTTCTTGTTTAATGATTCAATTTCCTTTTTCTTGTGTGAAATGATTTTAGTATTATCTTTATTAATTAGTACAATTTGTTTTTGTATATTAGATAATTCAGACTCCCATTCCTTCATTTTATTATTAAACCATGCAATAAGTTTGCCATATAGATAGGCTTTCAACGAATCCCAAAGAATTACTACATTTACTTCACTGGATAGATGTTTTATGTCATGGTCCCTAGAAAATGCTGTAGATCCACATATAACTAGCTGATTTCCTTCTTTTTAGCATCTGTAATTGAAGTATAAACTTGTATTGGTGGAATGTTGAATGGTTTTCCTTGGTGTCTGATTGTGATCATTTTGCCATTTTTTTGGGGAGGGTTGCAATTGAGCACTGAATTTAAAACATTTTTATTAACTATGAAGACTATTCTATTTCTGCAGCATGTGTCTTGTCCACAATACAGGATCTGGTGATTGTCTACTGTAAAATAATGTGTTTGAGTCCATTTTATTATACTAATTCCAAAAATATCAGTTTTATTAATCGTTTCCTTAACCATACCTAGTAGTGCATTACACTTCTTTAACTGTAATTACGTTTAAATTTAATTACTGTAATTGTAGTGCTACAGCATTTTAAGTCTTATCATTCTGTGAATTTTGTGTGGGGTTAAAACACAGAGCTCTCTCACTTTCTGACCACAGAGGAAAGAATAACAGTTACTCTGAATCACAATCAGAAGTAGAACCTAGGAGGGGTGGTTGCTTAGACAGGAAAGAAAAACACTATGGATGTATGACAGTAAAAGTCTTTGTTCTCCTATCTTTGGCTTACCTCCTTTAGAAGGTATCAGTGCACTGATGCTGTCAGATTTACCACACATATTACTACTACCAGAAAAGGGTGCAGAACTTCCAGAGGAAAATGGAAACCTCACTCCTTGGAACAGTATTCATTAAGAAGCAGATAGACAAAGCTGTAACTGATGAAAAAAAATCAATGTGTCCAGAATACTAATAATATATTTGTGTATGCACCATGCATGTATAAAAGAGAAAAGCATATAGACAAAGCTGTAACTGATAAAAAAAAATCAATGTGTCTGGAACAGCAGTAATGTATTTGTTGCCCTTTCATAAGTCAAAAGTACAGCATCAATGGGGCCAGATGGTGTCCCAGGCTGCGTCTTGCATGAACTACGGAACGAACTAACCCCCCCACCTAAACACACTGTTCAAACTCAGCCTCTCCACAGGCTACGTGCCCATAGAATGGTGCACAGCAATGGTTATTCCGCTCCACAAAGGAGGGGCCACAACTGAACCTGGTAACTATCGCCTCATAAGCCTGACTAGCCTGGTCTGCAAGGCTATAGAGGGCATCATCATGGAACTCATTAACAAAGACATTGGGAACCTCCAAACACTTGACCCGGCCCAGTTCGGCTTTGTTAAGGGCAGATCATGCCTACTAAACCTGGTTGACTTCTTTGAGACAGTCACCAAGGCCATAGATGAGGGGAAGGTAGTTCACACAGCCTACCTTGACCTCGCCAAAGCTTTTGACACCATTCCCCACTCGAGAATTATAGAAAAACTCACCAGCTTGAACATAAACCCCTACATCAGGAGATGGGTTGCCAACTAGCTTACAGACAGAACTCACATGGTAAGAATAGCGGGCTCCAGGTCTGACTCTAAACCAGTCACAAGTGGTGTCCCACAAGGCTCAGTCCTGGGACCCCTATTGTTCGGCATTTACTTCTCAGAAGTACAGGCAAACACAGGAGGACTATGGCTAACCAGGTTTGCCGATGACTGCAAACTGGGAGCGATAATTGACTATCTGGCTGACATGGACATTCTCCAAAAGGGCCTTACTGAGATGGACATCTGGTGTCAAAGTCATGGTCTCAAGCTAAATGCCAAAAAATGCATAGTCATCCTGTTTGGGAAAAACAAAACACCCATGAATTACCATATAGGTGGCAGTCCCCTTAATACAGAAGAGGTAATAAGAGATCTGGGGACCCAGGTAGATAGTAATCTCTCCTTTGACAATCATATTGCCAAAGTAGTTAGGAAATCCTTCTATGTAGCCCTTCTAATTACTAAAGGGTTCGCATCTAGAAATAAAGAGGTTATAGTGCCCCTCTACTCGTCACTCATCAGACCCATCATAGAGTACAATGCCCCATTTGGGATGTACGTCACAAGACACTTCTAACAGCTGGAGAGACCACAAAAGTACCTCACCAAGAGGATTCCTGGTCTCAGACATATGTCCTATGCAGCCGGACTGGAAAAACTCCAGCTGTACTCAGTGGCATATCGCTTACTCAGAGGTGATCTCTGCCTGACTTACAAAACCATGTCTAACTCAGAACTGATGGACATGCTCCAACTAAAGAAATCCAAGTCACTGTGAGCCACTAGCTCTAGTGAGCTAAATCTCACCACAGCAATAAATAGAACATGCTGGAGGGATAGATTCCTGTCACAGAGACTCCCCATGCTTTGGAACAAAATTCCTAACTACATTAGGCAGAGCCCCTCACTAACACTCTTCAAGAGAAACCTTGACGAGTGGATGGGTAACAGAAAATACACCCCTGGGATCACTTCATTGGCTCTTCTTGACAGAGGCTCAGTTAATTAATCAATGGGGCAGCGAAAGCTGACACACTCTGGCTAGGCTTATAAATGCCCTCGAGCAGATAGCCTAGTACCTACCTATGAATCTATGAACATACATCTAACTCTGTTACTGTACACACTCTGGTCACAGCTTGACAACATGAGGGTGTAGATGGGACATACTTGGCTTATTACTCTCATAACATTTTGGGGAGTTGCTAGTGTGACAGGTTTGTTCTTATAGATGTGTGACAATCAGTTGTACGTCCTGTTTGATGCCTAAACATTTGGGATCATCCCACTGATTTCCCAGAGGGACAGGGTGACTGGCAGCAGATATGGATACTGGACATTCTGGACATATCTGTACACTTCTGGGGTATGATTCTGTATGCAGCCTACTTCCACTCCCAGGATTCGGACCATGCCTGTGTCTGCTAAAACTAAAACTGTCCATCACAGTTGTGTGTGCTATATAGATATTGCTGTATATCTCTTATCTGATTTCTGCCTATAATTCTCCTGTGGTTTTACATTCTGACCTTGTATTACAACGCTCTTATACAGGAGTTCCTAGACAGTTATATTATGTAGCACAGTTTGGGTGACAGTGATGAGTAATGCCTTATTATTCAGAGCAACTGCAACAATAACAATGCCATACAATAACAAAGTAAACAGTACCAGTGCAGGGTATCAATCTTTTATTTCTGGGCACAGTGTTTGTATCTGACGGACCTGTGGGAGCAATGTTTGTTAGCACGACCTGAATGTTGCCACACAAATTACCAGATTACACATTAGTATTGTGCACATACATCTCACTCTGTTACTGTACACACTCGGGTCACAGCTTGACACCAAGGGGGTGTAGATTGGACATACTTGGCTTATTACTCTAACAGTTTGGGGAGTTGCTAGAGTGACAGGTTTGTTCTTATAGATGTGTGACAATCAGTTGTATTTCTTGTTTGCTGCCTATACGTCTATACTAAATGGAGTACCTGACATACCAGTAAAGTCATAGCAAATGTGTGCAAGTGTTAGGTGTGACCCCCCAATCCTATGTAGAAATGTAGAAACAGTCAGGTGTGCCCCCCAATCCTATGCAGAAATGTAGAAACAGTCAGGTGTGCCCCCCAATCCTATGCAGAAATGTAGAAACAGTCAGGTGTGCCCCCCAATCCTGTGTAGAAATAGTCAGGTGTACCCCCTCCCCTAATCCTGTGTAGAAATGTAGAATCAGTCAGATGTGCCCCCCAATCCTGTGTAGAAATGTAGAAACAGTCAGGTGTGCCCCCCCAATCCTATGTAGAAATTTAGAAACAGTCAGGTGTTCCCCACCCCCAATCCTATGTAGAAATGTAGTAACAGTCTGGTGTATCTCCCCCAATCTGATGTAGACACGTTATAACAGTCAGGTGGGCCCCCCCAATCCTAAGTAGAAATGTAGTAACAGTCAGGTGTGCCCCCCTCCAATCTGATGTAGACATGTAGTAACATGTATGTGCAGGTATAATACCAGTGGAGCACAGATGACCTGAGGTGGCCAAGGTAGCAGGATAGATTGTAGCATTTGTACAATATGCAGGTATGTGTGTTAGGTTGGTGTGTGTTACATATTGTGTGAGAGTGGTCAGTATATATGCATGTGGAAGATTGACCTAGTGCTCATTGCCCACTACTGTCGATGATGGCCAAGTCCTCACAACTGTAGTGCCAAAGACAATGCTCCCCAGTATAACACATGCTAGCAGTAAGCCATTGTAAATGTATGGTGGTAATATGTGTCACCATCTGAAAGATGGACATGGCATAACTGTTGGGCTAGATATACAAGCAGTACACAGGGAAGAGTACCCCAGACATACAGTATATAATGTGTAACCGTGAAATGGACACACCCTTGGAAATGTACATACAGGTATGCACCACATTATCTGGGCTTGTAGTAGGGAATACTGATGTTGCCTGGCCGAACACTTGCAGATCACAAAAGTGATAGGACTGATGTATTGGGAAACGGGTCTATATTAGAACATTGAAGTTTCAAAACTTCGAATGTTCTAATATCGAGCTCTATTCAGCGAAAGCTGAAAATATCGAAGCAACAGAAAACCGAACTTTTTCCTAGGGAAAGAATTTGGTTGTCTGTATCTGTTGCTTCAGTATTTTCAGCGCTGTGGTGGAAAGTTACAGGTCAGGTTCAGGTAAGTGTGCGATTGAGTGCAGATTAGGTTAGTTAGGGTTAGGGTGCGGGTTAGGTATGTGTACAACTGTGTGGACGTGAGGGTTAGGGTGGGTTAGGTGAGTTAGGGTTAGGGTGCGGGTCAGGTAAGTGTGCGATTGTGTGGACGTGAGGGTTAGGGTGGGGTAGGTGAGTTAGGGTTAGCGCGCGGGTGAGGTGAGTGTGTGATAGTGACGGACTTTAGGGTTAGGGTTTGGGTTAAGGTAAGTGAATAGTTAGTAGTGTGTGCATAGTTTAGTGTAGGGTTAGGTGTAAGATTTTAGGTGTATGTGTGTGGATTGCTGTTTGTTTGGTGTGCTTGTGTTGTGTGTATGTGTTTTGGAAAAGCAAATTTGTTCCCTAGGAAAAAATTTGCTGTTCTGTATGTTTGATGTTTTCAGGTTTCACTGAATAGGGTTCGATATTAGAACATTCGAAGTTTTGAAACTTCAATGTTCTAAGATAGACCCTTGGAAAATGGCTGATGTCCTTGCACAAGCCAGCATAACTAGAATGCCCCATGCAAATCTGTGAGTCATATGTAAGTTGTGTCCATAGCACACATGCACTCAGCTTACCCAAATACCACCCACAGTTATCTCTCTGGTCTTATCCCCGCTGTTGGGAATGGGTACAGTATAACCCCCACGTGTGTATGGCAATAACAAAAGAATGCAGCATGCAGTGCAGGTGTCCCATGCAGGTGTGTCCCTAACTGTAAGCAGCCCCCTACCAGCATCCACACCACCTGATCAATACTGACAGAAAGTATTGGCATGAACACTTAGGACACCTACCCTGTCACCCCAGGGGAATATACTGTACGGCAGTCTGGGACTGTAGGATTGACAGAATGCAACGGCCTGCTACAGCTGGCCTGCATCACCACCAAATGGCCTACAGGCCTCTGCCAAATGCCTGCATCTCACCTGTACTGCCAATGTATGTTATGTCATGGACACCCAGATAACAACATAGCACACTCCACATAAGCCATATGCAAGGCCATGTGGACAAATCACAGTAACATGTCCACCATGCCCCACTGCATGAACTGTGGACCAACACCAAAACACAACTGTGATGAGGTGATAACTATAGGGAAAGTATCAGAGGATGTATGCATAATGTATGGAAGAGGATAGAATAATAGAGGGGGTGGGAGCATGGGCAGCATGGAATGTGCAAGGTCTGACACACAGCCATGTGCACATACTATTCCTGGCTGCAAACACAGAAATGGGTGGCTAGAAACCTGCCCGTACACCACAATAGGGGTAATGTCCTGACATGACCCCTGCCTCTTGGTAATCTGTGTGAATATGTACAGCTGTGAGGTATTGCCACAGCAAGATAAGGCCATACTGTCACGTTGATGGATGCACGAGTATGGGATCCTCTGCCATCACTGTACCAAGGTGCTGAACTGGATACACATACTTAGCAGCAAGTGTCTGCAACTTCTCCTCCAGAATGGCATAACTTTCCATGAATATGTAGGCATTTGACCACAATACTGGACACAGCTGCATTCACCCTGTGTTCCCCAGGACATCACTGTAAGCAAAAATGTTCACATGACATTACTTGAGGACATAAAACATCACAGTGTATAACAGTACACATGTCTGAATATCTCTGCTAACACCAGTACCATATAGCAGAAGCAGCACAGACACAGTCACCTATAGTACACACTATCCCTTGCACAGTTTGACCTTATATTGCCAACTGATCTACAGATATCCTGCAGAAACAGTTTGCTACCTGTAGGTGTAGAACACAAAGGTCTGCACTTGAGTGCAAACTAGCTGGAATTGATCCACACATTCAATACAGAAGGGCATACTGGGCATGCTCACACTTAGAGAAATTAAGGCAATGTCAGACAACAACATACTGAAAGGTCATACTGGGCATGTTCACACAAACAAATGAAGCCCATGTCTGCCAACAACAGTGGACCATACATATCTGATAGTTGCAGATGTTAGTGCATACACTCCTCAATATGCACCAGTCATGCTTTGCACATACACTGGATAGGAATACGCACACATATATCCAAGGATAACACACTATAATATGCCAAAAGTACACATACATAGATGTGCAGAAGATAGTGACAGTGACAAAGAGCCTTCCATCATGAGGCCTGTCACACCCAGCAGATAGCCAAATGGCTACAACCACGTGATGTGTAAATGTCACTAACTGTAGAAATTAGCCACTGGTATCCCTCAGCATTACAGACTCTGTGGTGCAAGTGCTAGCTGTGCAACATGACTGTACAAGGCAGTAGTCATCTAGCAGTTGTATACACGCACCTGTGGAATATAAACCTGCATGTGCCTGAGTGTGGTGTGTCTACCTCTAGATGAATGGGTTATGGCCCATGCACACACACTGCCCTCCCCATAGCCCTATCTATAACAAGCTGCTGATGTCATTCACTTTGCAATACACCTTTGGGAAAAGAGTAGCCTGGTAATCTCTGTGACGTGTCCTATAACTGCATAGTGCTGTAGTGTGATATACTAGTTAGGTAGGAGTTCTAATCCCAGACATGCCCTACTTTGGCAAGGCTACTGATGTCATTCACTTTTAAATACACTTTTGGGAAAGAAGTAGCCCAGTAATCTCCGTGGCACATCCTATAACTGTGTAATGCTGTAGTGTGATAAACTAGGTAGGTAGGAATTCTAATCACAAACATGGCAACTGTGTGACACTGTGTAGGAAGCAATGCTTTTTGGCTAGTCACACTCACTACAATTCAAATGTCGTACTTTGGCAAGGCTGCTGATGTTATTCACTTTGAAATACACCTTTGGAAAAAGAGTAGCCCAGTAATGTCCATGACACATCATATTACTGCTTAATGCTGTAGTGTAATAAACTAGTTAGGGAGGAGTTCTAATCCTAGACATGGCAAATGTATGTGTGTCTCTGTCTGTGTAGGGAGCAATGCTTTTTAGGCTAGTCACACTCAAATGACCTACTTTGGTAAGGCTGCTGATGTCATTCACTTTGAAATACACCTTTGGGAACAAAGTAGCCCAATACTCCCTCTGGCACATCATATAACTGCATAATGCTAAAGTGTGATATACTAGTTAGGTAGGACTTCTAATCCCTGACATGACAACTGCGTTTGTGTGTGTATCTCCATGGTGCGTCTTATAACAGCATAATGCTGTAGTGTGATGTAGTCATTTGGTAGGGGTTCTATTCCCAGACATGCAAGTGTGTGTGTTTCTTTGTCTGTGCAGGGTGCAATGCTTTTGAGGCCATTCACAGTCACTGCAACCTCCATTGACCTACTTTGGCAAGCCTGCTGATGTCATTTCCAGTGAAATACACCTTTGGGAAAGGAGTAACCCAGTAATATCCGTGGTCCATACTATATGCTGTAGTTTGATATAATGCTGTAGTTTGATATAGTACTTTGGTAGGGGTTCTTTTCCCATACATGGCAAGTGTGGATGTTTGTATGTGTGTTTCTTTGTCTGTGTAGGGAGCAATGCTTTTTAGGCTAGTCATACTCACTACAATTCAAATATCCTACTTTGGCAAGCCTGCAGATGTCATTCACTGTGAAATACACCTTTGGGAAAGGAGTAGCCCAGTAATCTC
Source organism: Protopterus annectens (assembly GCF_019279795.1). Lineage (NCBI taxonomy): Eukaryota > Metazoa > Chordata > Ceratodontiformes > Protopteridae > Protopterus > Protopterus annectens. The sequence goes on from NC_056739.1 coordinate 1,754,012,120, forward strand.
CATGGTGAGTCCTATAACAGCATAATGCTGTGGTGTGATATAGTACCTTTGGTAGGGGTTCTTTTCCCACACATGGTAAGTGTGGATGTTTGCGTGTGTGTTTCTTTGTCTGTGTAGCGTGGAATGCTTTTCAGGCCATTCACAGTCTCCATTGACCTTCTTTGGCAAGCCTGTTAATGTCATTCCCAGTGAAATACACCTTTGGGGAAGGCATACTCCAGTAATCTCCATGTCACGTCCTATAACTGTGTAATGTTGTAGTGTAGTAAACTAGTTAGGTAGGATTTCTAATCCCAGACATGGCAGTGGTGTGTGTGTCTGTGTTTGTCATTCATATCCTGTGTGGAAGTGGCTGGGAGTGTGTAACAACTGGACTCATTGTGGAGCAGGTTTTGCATATTTCTTATATGGTGGCCCTATTATATGTCACAATGTCTACTTTACAAGGATAACATATGTGAAATAGCTGAGAGGCTGGGGTGCCAATCCATACCCCTACATCTAACATCAAGGCCTAGCGAACAAAGTTAGCAACCCTTGTATTACCCAGAGAACACTCTCATCCCATGTCTCATACACAAACACACTTGCCTAGGCAACAGTCCCTTATGTTGGTAGTACCCTGTATAATGCCCACAGATAGTAACTATGGTGTGATTGCAGTGGACTACAGAGGACATGGCACCCTGTCCATCAGTACAATAAGCATGTACCTGCAGACATTGCACCTTCACTATGTTCCCCACTGGACACCTGCAACACCTGTGGTGCCATCAAATGTGATGCACAAAGGACACACCATGCCTTAAACACATGCCCTGTATGGACAGATGCCACTGACACCAGGGAATACCTGTATCATGCTATCAATGTAGGTGCAGGGTCAACCTGCTTTCCATTACCAGTTCCTGCCACATGAGGCCAGGACTGGCACATCTGATGATAACAATCTGTGTACACAACATAGGCTAGACACCCCAGGTACAGTTCCACATGTCACTGTACATGCATGTGGGACATGTGCACATCCCAGACAGTGTCCATGTCATGGACTAAAGAACACATACATGGCAAGCACTGCACAGCAATGGCCACACATAATAGTTACCCAGGTGACTGGATGGTGAATACAATACCCATCTGTGTGGGCCAATCCAGACACTATACCCCTGAGCCACACTGCAGACCATTGTCATGTGGCCTGATGCCAAGGTATACCCTTCACCTAGCCTTGTATAGCCTTCTGGCACAGTCAACCACTACACTCCCATGAAGCAATGCACACATGCATGTCAGTACTGGCACCCTGTGTCTGTGTGTGTGGTGTATGATCCTTTCGACCATATTCACACTCACTACAACTCCCATTGGTATACTGAAGTATGATGTCTGATGTCAGACACCTTCACATACCCTTTGCCCATATAACCTCTGGATAACCCCTGTGGTGCATGTGATACCTGCACATTACTGTATTGTGGCAAACTAACTAGTTAGGAAGTGTATTCCTGACCCTGCCAAGTGTGAATGTGTATGAGTCCCTGAGAGAGTGTGGCTGTGTTGATGCAGACACCTGTTCATGTGGACAGGCACATGTACTACACCTACTATATCGCTACAATATCACTGTTGCAGATGTCACCCACCATCACATATATGTTTGGACAGCTTCTCAACATGTAAGCTATGTGGCGCATGCAATAACTGCATAGACATGTGATAGCAATACATAGTCAGTCAGGGGTGTAAAACCCTGTACTGGTAGGTGTGTGACACAAACATGCTTAGGTTTTACTTTCCCACCCCCTCCTTGACTTACTTTGTCTCTGTCTGTCTCTCTCACTCCCTCTCTGGTGGATGTGGAGAACTACACCTGCTTTGTTTAGGCAGCAGCTTGTGTTTTGTAAGTGATGATGATGATCAGCTGATGGCCTCTGCACAAATTGCAGCCCTCCTCTTGCTGTTTGCAAGTGGAACAGCTGTAGTAACATTCCCATAGACAATTGCATGGAAACACACTCCAATATTTAGGAACATCATCTTGGTGTTGGGCCTTTTCATTCACTGTGAGCAGGACCTAAATTGGGTTTTTGGCAAACAGTATCACAGCTGGATTTGGGATTTACCTCTAACAACATACACTGTGGAAACAGGTCAACACACAGGAGGGGGATGTGCCTGACATGACTACAGAATGTAAGTGTTGCTATTCTGCATTTGGAGTAATGTTGGTTTAACAGTTTGTGTGTGGATATGGCTGGTCTACATGTTTTAATACCTGTCATGACAGTGCTATGTTTTTGAGGAAACCCCCATCTGTAGAGTCATCTACAAACTGGGCAGTGTGTGGAGCCTTTTGTTTCTTGTGTTACTCACAGAACACCTATCTGAGAACTGTGGAAGCATAATGTGAGGATTGCGGTCAGTGCACGATGACAGCCATGAGAGTTACTAACTTCATATCCCTCGTAGGCCATATGTCACAACAAACCCTGGTACGACAGTAAATGTATGAGGTTATCACAGCAACATGCCAATATTGGGGCAGTGTTCGTAGTTCCAGCCACCAGTCTGTCAACCTTTGTACATATGTCCTGCAGTAAGAGGTACATATGTCCTGTACACCATTATTTATTGACAACATACCTAACAAGCCAGTCAGATATCGGACTGCTAGGCATGTTATGTATAGTAGGGGTTGTTTCTGTGGACACAGCTTGGCCATTCTGTGGTTGTGTGTACAGTACTGGGGTCTGTGTACCTAGGGTGATTGTCGACAGTATGTGTATTGCACATACGTACCTTGAGCTATGCACAGACTGTGGTAGATGGCATTGTTGTCGGTCCTGTTCTATCTGATGTGACAGGTTGCTCCAGTGAATGCTACCCTAGTAGCTCACATGTCTGTAGGGCCAGACACACACACATGTCCCATACCACAGACAGCTATCAGACCACGCAGTGCCATGACCCAGTGTATGTAGGGTCAGTGTGTGAGTGGCACATATGAGGATAGTGTTTATAGTGTTTATCAGACAGTCCATATAGTGTCATATTAAGCATGTGTACAGTATGTGTCTGTGGCTGTGTTTACATTGATTGTGGGTATGCACTTTCACACAGGTGTCTGTTACTCTGTGCTGTGACATGCGTGTAGAGCCCGTTATAATCACAGGTACATGTTTAGCCCCCCCATACAAAATGTAGTCCAGTGTTGTGGCAGTCTGCCTGTAGTTTGCACAGTGCTTTGTGTCATGCCTAGCAGCCTAGATATAGATATCTACATATATATCTACATAATAGGCATATCTGTACACATAGGATGTGCATACATATATAGCTATATGGGATCCATACAGATCCCCAAATGCACTTTCCAGAAATCAGAACCTAGCATACTTAACTGAAAGTGCTGTTCACCGAAGCTGCAATTTCGGATAAGTATGCGCGTTGTACTATGGTGCGGATAAGGGAAAATTTCCTTTTAATTACCCAGTGTGCTGATATTTCCAGTTATTTGCAAGGCATACTGCTGCCAGGTCACCATAACTGTTGTGTATTTCTGACAAAGCAGTGGGATTCCATACAGATGTATGTCACTAACTACTGGGTAGTATGTGGCCATGTGACCCCTGCACCACCAGGTATTATGTGTCAAGAAAGACTGGCGTGTGTGCATGCATAAACTATGTGGGTGTATGTAGTCCAGTATTTATGTGATATACCCTTGTACATGGCTATTAACATCCACATTGGGAGGCATGGTTCACATGTCTCGCATGAAGGGGATATGTATACACCTCTGGATTGACCACAGAGTGCCAGACTGTCCACATATATTGGTCATATTTCTGCTGTAGTCCACAGGATCATTACAGTGCTAGCAGTGATACTCTACTATGATGTCCTTAGGATGTCTGTCAGTAGCCAATGGCGCACATGTTAAAAGCGGATGTGACCTCCCACACACAACATATCTGTTAAGACAACCCCTATTACAGTAGCAACAGTCTACATATATACCTGCAATACATGCATGAAATCCCCTTGCACTAAGAGGTTGGGACTATTGGGGCTGAGGTAGGACTCCTCTCCATGTTCTGGACATATGGTGAACATATATGTATATATATTTATCCCTATATCTATATAGATATAGACACATATACATATCGACATACATAGATGGATATATATATATATATATATATATATATATATATATATATATATATATATAAACACTTATATATATATATATATATATATATATATACACAGCAATATACGTCTACACATATACAGATATATATACATATGCACATATGCTTATGGATATCTACACATATATCGACAGTAATAGGTATATCTGAATAGATGTGTATGCACATATAGTTATAGATATCTACATATATATCTACATAATAGGCATATCTGTACACATAGGATGTGCATACATATATAGCTATATGGGATCCATACAGATCCCCAAATGCACTTTCCACCGAAGCAGAAATCACCTAGCATACTTAACTGAAAGTGCTGTTCACCGAAGCTGCAATTTCGGATAAGTATGCGCGTTGTACTATGGTGCGGATAAGGGAAAATTTCCTTTTAATTACCCAGTGTGCTGATATTTCCAGTTATTTGCAAGACATACTGCTGCCAGGCCACCATAACTGTTGTGTATTTCTGACAAAGCAGTAGGATTCCGTACAGATGTATGTCACTAACTACTGGGTAGTATATGGCCATGTGACCCCTGCACCACCAGGTATTATGTGTCAGGAAAGACTGGCGTGTGTGCATGCATAAACTGTGTGGGTGTATGTAGTCCAGTATTTATGTGATATACCCTTGGACATGGCTATTAACATCCACATTGGGAGGCATGGTTCACATGTCTCGCATGAAGGGGATATGTATACACCTCTGGATTGACCACAGAGTGCCAGACTGTCCACATATATTGGTCATATTTCTGCTGTAGTCCACAGGATCATTACAGTGCTAGCAGTGGTACTGTACTATGATGTCCTTAGGATGTCTGCCAGTAGCCAATGGTGCACGTTAAAAGCGGATGTGACCTCCCACACACAACATATCTGTTAAGACAACCCCTATTACAGTAGCAACAGTCTACATATATACCTGCAATACATGCACGAAATCCCCTTGCACTAAGAGGTTGGGACTATTGGGGCTGAGGTAGGACTCCTCTCCATGTTCTGGACATATGGTGAACATATATGTAAATATATTTATCCATATATCTATATAGATATAGACACATATACATATCGACATACATAGATGGATATATATATATATATATATATATATATATATATATATATATAAACACTTATATATATATATATATATATATATATATATATATATACACAGCAATATACGTCTACACATATACAGATATATATACATATGCACATATGCTTATGGATATCTACACATATATCGACAGTAATAGGTATATCTGAATAGATGTGTATGCACATATAGTTATAGATATCTACATATATATCTACATAATAGGCATATCTGTACACATAGGATGTGCATACATATATAGCTATATGGGATCCATACAGATCCCCAAATGCACTTTCCAATCAAGAAATCACCTAGCATACTTAACCGAAAGTGCTGTTCACCGAAGCTGCACTTTCGGATAAGTATGCGCGTTGTACTATGGTGCGGATAAGGGAAAATTTCCTTTTCCCCACTGTAGTGTGACCTCAGAGTGAGAATATTAAAGTAGGGGGTGCAGGGGGGCTTGCCCCCCTGCATAGAAGTAGGTTTAATGTTTTTTTTTTAAACATACTTTACCGTAAGTGCTTTTTCGGTGAAAGCGCTTTCAGTAAAGTATGTTCAGTGATAATGGATTCGGACATTTGATCTATCGATCAAAAGTCCTAGATCCAGCTATATATATATATATATATATATATATATATATATATATATACACACACACATACATATATATATATATATATATATATATATATATATATATATACACACATACATATATATATATATATATATATATATATATATATACACACACACATATATATATATATATATATATATATATATATATATATACACACACATATATATATATATATACAAAACGTACTGCTACTACCAGGAAAAATGAAACTTATACTTTGTGGTGAGGCCTGGGTGGCCTGTCTGGAGCAAAGAAAACGCTGACACGGAAAGTAGATTTAAGCGCTGCTTTTATTGAGCAATATGAACTTCTTCAGAAATCTACTTTTCAAAGTTTTACTTGCAGTATTTATAGCACAGTTAAAAAGAGGAGGAGACATTCTAATCATGCAGCCATGTAAAGGAGGAGATATGTATGTGATCTGTGGGGGTTGGTAACCCTTGTGTGAACTTAGCTGAGCCATTTAAGAAGATGTGAATGTGATCTGTGAGGGTTGGTAACCCTTGTGTGAATTTTATCTGAGCCATTTAAGAAGGCTTTTGATATTTAAATTTCCATTTAGGCCAGGGGGGATGTCTGCCCTGAGTTCTACCTGCCATTTTAGTTCTTGTACTTCCAGGAAGGTGTTGGAAGTTTGTGTGAATGTGTGTACTTGTTCTAACACTAGGAATTTGATGGCTGGGGTTTGCTGCAGGTGAGGGTATGCCTG